>NC_081410.1:97705471-97997971 GCF_030272615.1 Cryptomeria japonica
GATTTAAAATCAATCTTGGACTCAAAGGAAAGTGAAAAAGAGAACCTGAGAAATGAATACAAGATATTCAAGAATGCTGCTATAGTAGAACAAAACTGACTGACAAAATGCCTTGAAGAATATGATAAATGCATCTCAGAGTTGAAGTCTCGAGCAAAGAACACCAAGGAGTGTTGGTATGAAGATCTAGCATCTAGGCTAGAAGTGAAGAATGAAGAATATATGTAGCTGGTTGGAGAAATGCAGATTCTCCGAAATGACCTTGAGAAGTGTCAAGATGAGCTCAAGGTAAGAACCCGATTTGATGGCAGCAGTGATGCCTTGGATAAGATGTTGAAGAAGCAGATGCATGCCAAGGACACTGAAGGGTTAGGAAGTGGTGTCGATGAATGCTCCACCAGCAAGAATGTCCCCCACAATGACATTCAAATTGTCTCCTCGAATGGAGAGAAGAAGGTACAAACCTTCACAGTAAAAAATGCTCCTCAAAAGATGGTTGATCTTAACACAACCAGAGAGGACCTGTAGACATAAAACAAGACCAGTGTTGCAAGAAGAAGGAAAAATGCAAATCTAGATCCCAAAGGTAAAGGGAAAATGGGAGAAGACAACTTCATAGGAAGTAGAAAAATGAGAAGACAACAAAGAGGACCTCCTACTGGTAGAGGACAAGGAAAAGTTACCACCCACAGGGAAAAGCATGTGTGGGAGAAGAAGAGACCAGATGGAAGAGCTGCACAAAATGGACAACAAAGGCTCCATTCTCAAAGAAGAAGAAATGGAGATGCAAAACCAGTAAGATCTCCCCATGCATGACAAAATAAATTTGTAAGTCATATGGCATCCTTTATCGATTACTACTTTGCATGGAATACTTATGGTCATAGGGTAGGGGAATGTAGAAAGAGATATAGAAAGGATAATGTAGGATCTCATAGAAATCATGCATATGAGAAAAATGTATCTAGGAGTAGATACATGCATGTCCCCTCTCCCGGTTATGCAAATGTTGTTTTTCATAAATGCAATGTTTTTGGCCATAGAGAGTTTGAGTGTAGAAAGAGGAACCTGCAGTCACATGGAGGCTGGTATAACAACTATGCTCTGCAAAAAAGTCGATATAGAGCATTTGGAAGTCAGAGACCTGCATGGAACCAAAGGAGAAATGTCCTTGTAGGAGCAAGAGATCCACCAGTTTCGGTTGCCAGTCACAACAACATGACCAGAAGGAGATGGTCAAACCGATATGTTAAGAGATTCCCTAAACATGAAGTTGGGATGGATGTTATGTGCCACTATAGCACTACTTCTGACTGTAATAGAGAATCAGGAAATGGAAAGACCCATCAACAGAAGAAGGAAAGACCTGCTCCCAAGCCTGAAAATGGGAGGAAGGATGAGGCCAAGTAGGTATGGAAGAAGAAGATCATGGACCAGCAATGTGCACCCATTGCATAGTTGATATCTTCTAAGGCCTAAAGGAGATGCAGGATCTTAGGGGGAGTAGAAAATTGAATTTATCATTCACCCCCTCAGTGAAGAAGGCAACATGGAAGAACATGTTGTTGTCGGTATGAAGGATGGTAATGATATGATAAGTGTGTGTAGACGTTGCCTTAACTACACACCTATAGATAAATGTTGGATCGCTACTGCATGTGTTAATAAGTGGAGGTTAACAATTGGTATCAGACGTTAATTGGTATATGCAGGATGTTATCGACATAGTTGCCTACAGGTAATTGCAGGTTATGTAAGACAATGAAGTTCATGTCGCAGGATCATGTCATAGGTTGTGGAGGATTTAATGGAACTGAAAGATCATTAGATGATCATAGTTGCATAGCTCAATTGGTATGAAGACAATTGGAGCCCCAATATTAGTCCATCGGAGATAAGGACTTGAGTTGTATGACTCAGGGGGAGTTCAAGTGGCTATGATGCAAATCTGAGATGCTTGAACTTTGAAGAGTAAGTGCAGTGACTGCCCAAAACTGTAGATGATGAAAAGTCACAACAGAAATACCCAGGAGAATTTAATTGCAAGGGGCATCTACTTGTCAATTGGCTAGTTGTATTGGTAGTACAATCACATTTGATTCCTAAAGATTTTTTTGGGATTAAAATAGGAGGTGATGCAGGTTGACTAGTAGGTGAGTAGTGTTCACTAGCACATCCCTTTGGAATTGAGCAATTTAACAAATGGTATAAAATTTGCATGCTCAATTGGTGTCAATTGATGGTTGAGTCCTCCATCTCAAGTATCGTGACTTGAGAAAATGTAACAAAATGTAACAATTGGTAAATAAATCTAGTAAAGACAAAGGGGGAGAAAGAATTATGTCATTGCTTGGCAAATACACGGAGGAATGATACTCTAACAATGCCCTTTGCTATTATTGTCAAAGGGGGAGAAGGATTTTGTAGTATACTGCATACTACATGTGTGAGAATCCATTGGATCATAGAAAGGTGGAGAAAGATTATGTAGTATGTCGGATACTACATGAGTTGACATCAATGCCAAAGGGGGAAATTGTTGACATTGTGTTGTCATTGATGTCAACCAGTATGGGATGACTACCGGTATGAGAGATGTATGTGCAACACTGTCAAGGAGAAGTGCAGGTTGAGATCAAGGAGGAGTATAGGTTGAGATATCTTTGATATCACCTTGTGTTGCAAAACACCGGTAAGGAAAGGATGTCAACTAGTAAGTGATGTGTTGACATGGAAAAGTCAGATCAACCAAATACATGGTTGTCAACTAGCAAAGCTCATGACTGGTGTACAAGCTAGAAGGCCAAGGTGCTTGAGTTGTTGTTTGTGATGAAGAGGCAGAATGTTACCTAAACCACAACAACACAGCAGGAGAAAAATCAACAAATTACAGGTATGCTATGAAGTTGCAGAACAACGGGACTCCCACCGGATGAAGATGTAGTCATCATGAGAAGCAATGACTGACAGTGAATGTGATCACACTAGATCACATGTGCCTACTTGAAGATATGCTACACAAATAGGGAAGCCACATGAGTACATTGTAGAAAACCGATGATTAGGTGTCACTCCACCAGAATGCCTCAAGTGCATGAAATCGAGGATATGCACTGGACTGACTGAGAAGGCATGCTGAGATGCTAGTATAGAAGAAGAAGTGATGGGTTTGTCAACTTGAAAAATTGGCTTAGATATGGTCTGAGGTGTTCAAGTAGAAGGCAAAGCTGAGTAGATGCAAATTGAGGAATGTGGCATGACTATAGATGGAGTCTGGAGAAGGTTGATGACATAGTGTCATCAAGAGTGCTTACCGGTATGGAAATCCACTGGTAATATGGACAAGGTGCAGATGTAGATGTGTTCCCACCTTGTGGGAATGTGCATGCTTTTGATAGACATGTCTGGAAACTAGTTAAGGGGTTCCACCGGAAGTTCATCTAAGTGCAGACATGAAGGTTAATTGGTAGAGTGTGAGATACTGGTAGGGTTACTAAACCGATAGAGTGTTTGGTCAGTGATCCTATCTGGACTGACATGAAGAGTCAAGCTGGTAGTTGGTCGACCTGGATGCCACATGGAGTCAAGGTGGCGAACCTGCATTCAAATGAAGAAGGAATGTACACCGACGGGGTAGTTTCAGAGTTGGTTGACATTAATGGAAGATCCCAAAAATCATGGGACATGTTGCAAAGTCCTTGGAGAGGTTTGCAGCTCGAGGTCTAGAGGACAACTGAGAGACAGCTAAGATTGATTGAGAAGATTGCATTGGTTGAAAGAAACACCAAGGCCAATCTTGATGCTTGACTAAGAGATCAGTCGACAAGGTAAAAATTAGATTGCCAAAGATAGAAGGCGTGGTCAAGAAGGTGCGATAATGGTGGAGGTGTACTATTGGTTGTCAGGAAGATCCGATCGGGGAAGATCTGATTAGATTTGGTTTGGGTCGAGGATGATGAGAAAACCCTAACCACCCATGATTTTGAACTGGCTTTTGGTGGGAAAACCTAGCTATAAATATGCAAGCCAAAGACATTGTTTATTGCTGGTGAATAGAAGAATATTGTACTACTGTGAAGTTTGTTACTTTTGGATGTAAAACAAAATCAGCCAAGTGCTCAATGAGTATATCAGAAGAGAGTCAGAGTGAGTGAGAATCAAGTTGAAGTGTTGAATTGGTAGCAGAGCAGAACCGGTAGTGACCATACTGACAAAGCATAAGTGAAGGAGGTTGCAAAGAAGGCAAATAGAGAACCGGTAAAGCGTTATACAGGTGAAGAGAAAAGAGTAAGGTGGAGATCCAACAGAGAAGAAAAAGAGGAGAGGTGTACTGGTAGAGTTTACCAACAGTTAAGAAGTAGAAGAGAGCAGTAGAAGAGTTAGTTGGTGTAGCAGAGAAGGCATCTCACCGACAGAGTAAGGAATATGAAATGGTTGCTAGATTCACTTGTAATAGGACAACTACTTTTGTAATTAAAGTTATCATTGTGATCACTGAGTTGTAGTTCGGTGAAGGGGTTGGTGCTCCTTGGGTTGGTGCCCAAAAAAATTGTAATAGAGTCTTTTCATTGTGAGGCTGGATTGGAGTAGTAGTCTTCAACAACATTGCTCACTGAGGTTTTTCCCATCTTGGGTTTTCCTTGTAATTATTGATGTTATGTGATGTCCCTTGTGTGATTGCATTTGTGTTGGTCTCCCCACTAATTAGTTAGATCTATTAACCGGTATGCTCACATAGGATAGCTAAAGGAAAAAGTTTGAGAACCACTAAGTCACCCCCTCCCCCTCTCAGTGGTGCATTGTGTCTAACACGATGGAGATGAAAGTGGGGATGGTGGACATGATATCAATATGCCCCAAGTCATGGAGACAAGAGGTGCAGAGGGGGGAGATCATGAGGAGATACTAAGGACTTAGGTTAGGAGTCTAGAGGACTTGGTTGTTACTTTGCGACAACAACTGATGGAGGATCTGAATATAAAGAGGGATCAGATAGTCACTGAGAGAGATCATATATAGAGGGAAAATGATGATGCATTTAGGTGGGCCCGAATCACCATGGATGCATATGATCAGTTATTTGGTCCAGTGACGGAGGCACAGAGCCAGGTAGATAGATATTTTGTTGCTACACAAGAGGCCATATACTATAGGCAGGGTTATGAGAGAGTCATTCCTAAGGGCCAGACAAAGCCTAGTTGTAGTGCTTTCATGGGGAGGAGATCGAGTCGGTCTACCTCCTGAGAATCTAGCAGTGGAGGAGTGATGGGTCCACCTAGGGCACCGTCGAGACAGACTGGAGCTAGGTTACCAGCTAGGTGAGATACACTTAGTGATAGAGGCAACATTGGTTGATATGTTTTGTTATTAATCATGTATCATAGATACAATGTATTTCGACAAATTTATGAGATGTATGATATGCATTTTTGGTGATGAGTTATGCCTTATTTGATGATGTATTCTATGATCTAATGTTTTTTTATTTTATTTTATGCTTACTTGATGATGCAACTAATGTGAATGTGACATGATTTATATGTAAATATAATGTGATGTGCTTTTATTTTATGATATATTAATCTATCTAACTTGACTTAGTGAAATGCTTGTGATAATGCAACTTTTACGCAAAATGTGAATGACCTAATGCAACATTATATGCATATGTGAAATGATTTATATGGAAATGTAGTGTGATGTTTTGTTGTGTCAAAATTTGTGTTGAAATTCATGAATTTTGGAAGAAATGTTAGTTGTTAGATGAAAAATAGACAAGAAGTTATGATATGAAATGATAAATCAATTGAATAAACCTTTATTTATTCCAGAAGTAGATTTGATAAGAAAAATTCAATTGATAAAACTATGATGAGAAAGTCTCTGTTGCTTTATTCATAATGCAATACATTATCATCATTGAACCTTATTACGTAACAATGGAGCTTTTTACACCAGGGTATGAGGAACCAAGATGTATAGATATCTCATTGCAAGAAACAAACACATAGCAAACAAGGAATGAACCCTCCATTTCGGAAATTATGTTGGGAGTCGAGGTATGTGCGGCATTCACAGAGCGAATATACTTATCACAGACACCCACAACACAATTGTGCTGAAACTTCAGTGGTTCAAACCACAAATAGAAAACAAAGAAAAGGATCATGCCCATCACAACTCCTCTAGTCACTTTTTGGACATCCTTGAGTAGCTAAAAGCAATGATCTTCACCAATTTGATTGATTGTGTCTTTTCTTTGATGTGATTTTGATAATGTCTAGTTTCAGAAGTTTTGGACCCCGCATAAGATTGACCTGTCTGGTTTTGAGTGTACAGACTTTGTATAAGACAAGATGTTGATCACATTGATAGTTTGATAGTGATTCGATAAATTAGATAGTTGATATGCTTGATTTCAGATGTTTTGACAAGATAGGTGTATCCTTTGTTTAACTTCATGCGAAGTGTTTGCTGGATATCTACTAGGGTGTTTGATTCTTGCGAGAATTTATTGCAAGTTTTCAATTGATTTTTCAATGTTTTTGTATTTTGATGTTTTTCCAATGTTTTTTATTTTGGATATATCTGATGTTTTTGAATTTTTTGATATTTTCTGATGTTTTTGGATTTTTGAAATTTTTTAATGTTTTGGGATTTTTGTCAGGACTTTATGTGATTTTTAGGTTTTTTTAAGGACTTTATGTGATTTTTAGGATTTTTTTAGGACTTTTTATGATTTTTAGGTTTTTTTCAAGACTTTTTATGATTTTTGGGACTTTTCAGGACTTTTTACGATTTTTAGAATATTTTTCAGGACTTTTTTAGGATTTTTAGAATGTTTTCAAGACTTTTTATGATTTTTAGGATTTTTTCAGGACTTTTTACAATTTTTTAGGATTTTTTCAGCTATGCCCCCAATATGCAGACCTATAATGACATGATGATCTATGGAATGTGGTGGAGACAATGAATTTTCAAATGCAAACGATGCTAATGCAGTATGTAAAATGAAGATGAAGTCCTTATTCAAACAAGGATGAATGTGTGTGTCTTTCATTTTAAAATGCATTGATTGATTCAAAGGTAGGAAATGCTTCAGAGATAAGAGTTCAATCCATACTTTTAAGAGTTTATACCATCCAACCTAGCATAGTATGTAACCAAGATTTATGAATGGAGGTGTGGAAAAATTCTCCATCAATTCTTGAAAATTTGATCTTCTTTTTCCCATGTGTGTGCAATTGAATTTATTTTGACTCCTTTAACCATCAAATATCCTTGGAATCCTATGTTACTAGCTACGTAGGTTATTCTGACTTCAAAAGAAACTTAAATAGAGCCTCACTTTCAACAAGCTTTTAGGGCTCCAACAATGTTATGCACTGTAATCTCTCAAATATTTCTCCATTTCCAGTAGGTGTCCAAAGCCCTAATGGAGTTACTTGCATGTTCCCATAGTCAAGCTTTTATTATCGCACTTGTATGCATGATATTTTAGTTATATATCTTTTCTCTTTTTTTTTATGATATTTTAATATTGATTTTCATGCATTATCACTTTTTCATTTATTTGTTTTTTGTCTTGAATTGTAAGTAATGAAACCTTCTTGGGTATGACGATTACAGTGATGTTGAAGTAGAACTTTGGGTTTTTCACTAGCCACATGACCAACTAGGTATCTGTAATCACTTAGAGCTATTGATTAATGTGTGAGATATAGCAATAGATAGATTTTGGGTAACAAGACTTGATAGTGAAACTTCTACCCAACCAAGGATAAATCTTAATCACAAGGTGATGTTGAAGATGAATGACAAAAGGCCTCCTAAAGACTCCATGAACAAGTATTTAGGAAATGAGATAACCTTCATTCCTTTCAGTGCAGACAGGTGAATGACTCAAACAATCATCGTGTTTTTATTGATGCAACTATATGAGAAAGAAATAATGATATGCAGTTATATGTCATGTAATGGTGATATGCAAGCAACTGTGATGTACTCTAAAATGAAGATATGCAATGTAGTAAAGAAAAATGCAAATGCAGTACTGAAAATTGAAATGAACCCTACCTTAGATGTAATATATTTTTAGGTGAATGTTGTTATTGAGTTGGTGTGAACTTTTTGTAGATAATTCATTGGTCTTTGTTTGAAGAGTTAGATAAACCTTTCATATTTAATAGGATATTTAGCTGGGAGTCTTTCATGTATAGTTTCTACTATAGCCTCCTTATTTTCAAACCAATCCAGTTGTGGTAGACCTTCTTGTCCCTAGTTTTCAAGTGTGGGTGTATGAGGCAAATAGAATTTGGCTTCAAAGTTGTGATATGAGCGGGTGCTATGGCTATTTCTATTGATGCACTTGAAGAGGAGGATGAATCCAACTAGGTTTTGATATCATTAGCTAGTGTTATGCTTGTACTTGAAGAAGATGATGTAACAATTTGGGTTTATATTTCATTATCTGGTGCCATGCTTGTTTTTGTCACCACATTGCGTGTGATAATGGTGCACATATAATTGTTAACAAGTTGCCTTGTGTAGTATGATCTGGATTGGTGATTCCATTGGTAAGGGGTCCATGAATAACTTATATAGAGACATTGAGATCATGAGGGAGACTAGGAGATATGGTAGACTCATTTGGTGAGATGGAATCTTGTGAGAGACGTGGAGGATTATGACATGGAAATGATGGGATGGAGGGATCTTGATAAGAATTTGGAGAAATAATGAGATCTTGTTTGGGACATGAAGGTAAATTTGTGCTTTGATCTTTGCTTGGAAATGGATTATTATGAAGGATAGAAGGGCTATTCTGATCTTACTTAGGAGGTGGATGTTGGATGTGACTTGAAAGAACACTTTTCTCTTGAGATAGAAAGGGATCATTATGAGTGGAATAAAAGAGAATGAGGGGATCATCATGAGACTCTTGATTGGTGGGATCTTGATCAAAAATTGGGTAGAATGAAAGGGTTTGTTCTTGATATTAATTTGTTTCATGATTGATTACTTCTGATTTTGGATTATCCTCTTGACATGGGGAAGGAGTTTGCATGGGAGAATTTTGGGAGGTTTCAACACTTTGGCATGATGAGGAAGGATTTGAATCAGATCCTCTGAATCATGACTTGAATTAGATTGGATTTTTAATATGGATAGCCCATGGGAGATTGTGTTATTGGATAGAGATAGTGTGGATTGGTCTTATAGTGTGACTTCAGAGGATGATGAAATGGTGGATAGATATGGTTGATTTGGACTTTGGTTGAAATGGATTTGATTTTGGTTGAAAGGGGTTTGATTTTGGTTGGAAGAGGTTTGGTTTTGGTTGAATTAATTTTGATTTGGACTTTGGTTGAAAGGGGTTTGATTTTGGTTGGAAGGGGTTTGATTTTGGGTTAAAGAGGTAATTTGAATGTTGGGTTGATATGATTGGTATGATTGATATATTGGGTTGAAAGAAAAAGAAGGTTTACATGACTCTAATACTGGTTGAACTAAGGTAGAAACTATTAGGAATCAGGAAGGACAATTGAGAGGGGGGTGAGGGGGGTGAATCAGTTGTCAATAAATTATAACCCAAATTTAAATTATTCCAACTTAAACTTAGTGCCGATAAAACAAATTAACAGTTATAGAAGTACCGGTATAACTTAATGCATGAAATAGAAAGAGAAACAACATCCACAACACATGACACAAATATTTTGATGTGGAAACTTGGTAAGGAGAAAAACCATGGTGGGAAACCTTACCCACAATCAGATGATACTACTACAAATAGTAAGTGTATACAAATGGGGTCTACACATGCAGAAAGGCCAACCACCTAGAGCTCACTGCTCAATCACAAAATAAGAGTCACACTGACTACAATTGGATCATTAAATCTAATAACAATGTACTGCTCAAAATAGCATCTACAATACTAGATTCAGTACCAGTTTAAGCTCTGAACATGAGTGTTAAACACCTTCATAAACTTCCTTCAACCTTTAGATAATGTCTGCGTGATTCGCACAAGGATCTGCTTATTTTCACTCTTCAATATTCACACACTCATGATCCTCTGATCTTTAATAAGATCTTACAATCATATATACAAAACCTAAGACCAATACATGAGGTCAGCTCACTAAAGATATTTCAATTAAATTAATTAGAAATAAGTCTTGATGCGATACAATATGTCGAATCAATACATTTACCACATTATCCAATCAATAAACCATTTTCAAAATGTGTCATGCTGATCTGGAATAGATATCATGTATTGGTCCATGACCTAGACCTATTTGTCGGTAAAGGAAAATCTGTCAACCTAATTAGACCAATAAGAAAAACACTAAATCCAAACTTACAATCCATGTCTTCAACATAACCAAATGATCTCCAACTTATCATCGCTCCTGGTGAATAATGTAACTTCCTGGTGAACATATACTAGTCACTGTGCATAAGCCAATATCCATGTCGGGATGACAACATGTTGATTCAACAATAAACCAATATAACCATAGTGCCAAATCAACAATGTAGACCTCCAAGAAGATAAGTGTTGACATCAATGACAAAACCAATGCAACACATGACAAAGTCATCCATAATACCAATAGGAACGATTTTGTTGAAGAATGAAGGTTGGCATGTTTGAATGGTCTCACAAGAAAAAGAAGGTTGGCCTGATACCGATTCCCTCATGGTTATCACTTCTCTCATCACTTTTTCTACCCAGCCCCTATGGTTGTTAGGACTAGTCATGTCTATTATTTGTTGTTGCAAAGTCTTGATCTGTTGAGCTAAAGTTTCTAGCGATGGTGAAGAAATAGGAATGGAAGGGATGAATTCTCCACCTTCCCTATGAAATGTATAATGCCAAACCATGATGTTTTCTTGATTGGTTTGGACCTAAGATTGCAACATGTATGATGTTTTCTCCATTTCTAGAATATTGCAATGTTTGATTGATTTATGGATCTTGACAAGCTTGTTTGTTGTGGGGTTTTGATCTTGTTGATATTGAAACTTGAATTTGTTGAGGGTTTTGATCTTGTTGATATTGATGTTGCAAAGACATAGTAGTAAGAAAAGAAAAGAATTCTAAACAAAGAGAGAACCTATTTAAAGGACTTTTTCAAATCCTTAAGAATGTTGAGATCTTTTTCAAGACCCCATTTTGTTTTCGATAGTATTTTGGCAATTCAATAGCACATCAAGAAGACTCTCCTAAGGTCAAAAGGTCACAAGTATTATCACAGCCCACAGCTCGATACTCCATCATCTCAAACAACCCTATCACACCCTAGGGTGCTCCTATTTTTTTGCCTTTTTTCAGAAAATTAGACCAAAGAAGATCGCTCCTCAATTGGCTCGTTATCCTAGGAGATATATGGTGAGTGTCTTGCAGGCACATTCTTCCCCACCCTTGCATTGTGATAATTCAAGTGTCTAGTTACTGACTCAATTTGTCCTCTAGATCCTAAGGTATTGAATCAAGCTTTCGTTCGGGTGGGCATAGATCCGGCAAATTTAATCATCGCTATGCCATTCTAGCACCTGTTGCTTACAATTTTCATTGCAAACACATTTATTTTATAGTAGTTTGGAATACTTGGCACTAGTCATTACCACTTTAGGTCATTCCCTCTCACTTGGCCTTATGGGCTACTTGGGAGGTAGGCCTTATAAGGGTTTTATCCTAATGCAGAATTGAAAGAAAGCATAAAAGAGGTGGTTCTTTATTTTTTATCACCCAAAAGAGGAGAGAGCATATACCTATCACCTCACAAACACGCAAAACAATGTTTTTTTAAACCCCAATTGCAAAATTGTCTAATCTAAATGAAGATGTTGCTCCATGAAAACATGGTGTTCATTTTATCCCTCATAGCAATTGTGAAAAAGAAAACAAATTGTTTGTGGTTTATTTTATTTGCACCGAAATTGAAGTGTTTCTAAGCTACCCCTACAAGAAAATTAGAAAATATTAGTTGATACATGGTGGGCTCTCCAGCCTAAATTTCTTTTTCTTTTTCGGTTATAAATTTTTGACCTCTTTGTTTGCAAAAAGAGAGATAATTAATGACAGAGAATAGAAAAAAGATTGAACATAAACATTTTAGCCTAATCATGAAAATGCAAACTAACTACTGATCAATTGTGAACTATTATAATAGCAAATGCGAACTAACTACTGATCAATTGTGAATTTTTGTAACAGCGAATGTGAACTACCTATCGAGCAATTGTGAATTAGTTAAACTAATTTTTTTTTGGAAAGTTAAAAAGAATGAAAAGACAGAAGACAAGTTATTCTGCGATGATATCACTCTAGATTACATGATCCATCACTTTAATATCATCGTGGAAATCAAACTTGGCAAGGAATCGATGAATATTTTTGTAGTATTCAATGATTGCCTTTTCCTCTTCAAGTTCACAAAGTTTTCTCTCTTCTTTTAGAAGGCTTTGGTGTGTTGTATCCTCCTTGCACCTAAAATCTTGAATGCAACCCTTCTTGTCATCAAATTAGACACATCTCATGCAAAAAATATGAATTTTCCTGAAATTCAAAATATTTATGGGTTAAGTGCGTGAAACCAATTAATTGAGAAACGACAAACAAAATTTCAATTTTGACCCCTTTTGGCAATTGCGGATCAGTTTTAGAAATTGTGAGACATTATGAAAGAAATTGTGAAGGAAATGACATCAATTACGAATTGATATTTGCAATCGCGAATTCCTGCATAGTCAATTGCGAACTTGCAATTTCTAGGTTTGTACGGACCTACAAAATCAAAGAAACCGGAGAATGAAGCTTAGCCATGTCTGTTCATGTTGGGTTCACCATTATTTCTAGGGGTAAATTAAGCTTAACTAACATAATTAGATTATCAAAGTGAATCACCAACTCTAATCTAATCAAATTACTCCTAAATTACAATGAAAATAAGGCTAATATCAATTAAATTATGAAATGAATTAAAATCTAAATTAAGAGTCCCTCAATTGATTTAATAAGGCTTCCATTTCTCTTCTCCTTAGTTGTTTTTGAATTGGCTCTCATGTATTGCACTGATTTCCTATATAGATTAGCAACTATTTTGAAGACTGTGATTCTAGCTTGATTCAAAAAATGATATTGTTTATATAGATTTTCAACACAGATGGGGAGGGATTTTGAACTCAAGTCCTGATTGATAGTCAACTGAAATTGATTAATCAGTGAACTCATATTGATTGATTTGTTAATTGGTTTGATTGATTTGTTAACATGATTGATTGATTGATTTGTTGACAAGATTGATTGGGGAGTCAACTGAATAGATTGGCTAGTGAACTGAATAGATTAACCAGTAGACTGACTAAATTGATTGGAAAAATGACTGGTTAGTTAGAAAAAGGTGATTGAGAGTTAAAGGAGGGATTGATTAGTTAACTGAGTTAACTGATTAGTCAACTGATTTGATGAACCAATTCTGATTTCAACATGTGTTGTAGGATTTTGAAATTGAATTTGATATTCATTTTCAATTTGAATTTGAATTTGAACTTTCGAATAATGAAATGCACATGAAATTTGTTGAAATTAAATGAAATTCGCATTTGGGGAATTTGAATTTGAAAATGTGAAATTAAATGAAATTAATTGGAAATTAGAATTTGGGGATTTGGAAGAATTTAATTAATTAATTAATTCAAAAGATATTATTTAATCATAGGAAATTGAATTAATTAAATAATAAAGATTATTTAACTAGGGAAAATATCGCAATTAATTAAATAATTAATATTTTATTAATATTTGAGATATGGTTAATTGATTAAAATTATTTAGAAGGTGAAATTGGAAAATTAATAATGATTTGAATTAATTAGAAGAATAAATTAGCTTAACTAAATAATAAAAGAATTATTTAATTAATGAGACGATAAATTAGTATGTGATGAAAAGGACATTTTTCAATGTCTACATTATCTATATGTGATTTGAAACTGATTGGAACCCCATATCACTCATTTTGAGAGCCATATGGGTTCCCAACCATTCGATCTATTGATGGTTTATATTATTCATCTATGCATGTAAGTAATGTTCTATGAAGTTCCTTGTGGATATAGCTTGCAGGTATTAGGCATCGACTTCTCCTGATTTCAAGAATGAGTGTGCCCTACTGACTTTGAAGGTGGCAAGGGGAGATAGCATTCAGGTCTTAGGTGTCAACCCCATGTCGCTCTGGTTTGGGAGGAGGGAAACACTTGTAACCTTTGTCTGTCTGGTTGAGTTGGATGGTTACCGCCATGCAAGGGTTGATTCCTAGTTTTATGTGTTGGTCATAGAATAAAATTATAATTTTAATTCGTAATTGTTTCAAAGGGGATTAAATTTTACAAATAGTTCAATTGAACGTAAAATAAATAATATTCTTGTATATTCATATCTCTATGAAACCTTATTGATAATATAAGTCTTATGTAATTAATTAATTAAATATATTAAATTGAAGCTAATAAGTTTAATAATCTAAAGTTAATTAAAATTAATTAATTAAGCTTTATTAAATTAATTTATTGAAATCAATAATTAAAAGGTTTAAGTTTAAGGAATGTTAATTAATTTTGTTTAGCCTCGAGTATGGTTGTTTGGTCAGTTGTTTTAGTTTTGGGAGATATAGTTCCTAAATCCTCAAAGAGAGGGGGATTTGGTGGGTTCTTTGGAAAAAGGAATGGGTTTTTTATTTTTGGAGGGTGAATATTGGAGACGAAGGTGGCAGAGGAGCTTTTGGTTGGCTGATTAGAAGAATTCTAGTCCAGATTTTGGGGTTAAGCATTTGGAGGTAGGACCTTGAACCTTCTATGTAATTCTTGTTGAATAATAATTTTGTTTGATGCATAATAGTTTTAAAGGGACTCTTTTGTGAGCATTCTTTGGTTGGCATGTTTCTTGAATGTATGCAGGAAGATTTGAATTGCCTACCATATACGATATTTTATCTACTGTTCTAATTAAATCAATTAGATCTAAGGTCATATTCCTCCTACAAAACTCCATGATATTCTTCCTGTAGATGGTTTGCCTCATTGTTGTATTGTTAAAGTGTGTTTGAGTATATTGTTTTCTGATCTTAAAATTGCTATGTCACATCTTATTACTATCTAATTTTTTTTTCCTCCTCATTTTGTAATTTTATTTTATTTTAGCTTTATTTTTCTCATTGTTGTTATGTTTGTGTGTTGATTGTTTTCCAGCACTTACTGGAGTGGTGTTGTGCCTGCGAGGGGGCTGGTTTGGAGTGGGGAGTTCCTCACCCACTATGTCAGGAGTTTGAGCCCTCTCCCACATAGCGTAGGGGCTACCCACCTGGCATGGGGGCTACCCATTGCATGGGGAGGATGATTCCTCTCCCACATAGTATGGGGGCTTCCCACTTACATGGGAAGGCTCTACACCCACGCAGGGGGGAGACTCTCCACCTAGTGGAAGTCCCTCCTCCGCACAGGTTCTAGGAGGGGAAATTATACCCCCCCCCCCCCCCCCCACGCCAAACATTTTTTTGTTGCCTAGTAAATATAAATGCCCAACCAATCAGAATGTTATGCCATAGATCATTTTGGATATACTATAAGGTTTTAGTTTAGTTAAGTCTTAAGGTTTTGGAGTAATATTACCTATTTATATTTTTAGACACCTAAAATTAATTGAATTAATATTTAATTAATTTAAGCCTATCCACATGATTAATTTGCCAATAAATGAATTATTTCTCATTCTTCTAAAGTCATCTCAATCATTAATTCTTCTAAAGTCCTTTTAGTTAATTAATTTTAATTAGTTAACTTAATTCATGTGATTCCTACAAATCATTTTTTCTAATCCTCGCTTAACTTAATTAATTCTTCTAGAAGCATGATTATCATCATTCCTCAATTTTAAATTCCTCCACTCATTCTCTCTCCTCATGTAACATCCTCCTAACTTTCCCACTTGCACTCTAATTTACTCATTAATCCACCTAATCAATCCCCTTAATCATTTGCACATCCCTAATCTTTGATTCTCCCCATTCATCCTCTTCCCAAGAAATTTTTAATTCCTTTTCTCATTTAGTCTTCCCACACATACTCTTATTTTGGAATTTTTAATTCTTCTCCCCTTTCTCCAAGGAATTTTAAATTTATTTTTCTCTTCCCAATGTACTTGGGAGCTCTTCCCCATATACCTTGAGAGGTGTGGAGGCAAGAAATGCCTTTATGGAAAATATCTTGAATCCCACACCTTGTCCTCTAAATTCTCTCCTCCATTTCAAATCAATCTCAACCCTTCATTTTGAAATCAATATTGGCCCTCCATTTTGGCATCCTCCAATCTATAAATTGGGGTCTCCTCCCCTCATTTCCATATCCACTTTCATCATATTCTCATGTTGTCCATTTGAGATCCAAAATAATCCATAATGCCATCATAATGCCCAAATATTCTCTCACCTAAGCCAAATCCCTCTCATCCATCATCATCATTCAAGTCCAATCCAAATCCAATCTTGTTGTGTAGTGGAGAGCATTCTACAATCCTATCAAAGAGCCAATCCAATCAAGTGGAAAAGGGGCACATTCTTCACTTTACCTAAGGTTCAATCCGAGGGAGGAGAAGAAGGTATAAGAGTATCTTTTCCATTTTCATGATTTATTTGTGTTTTTATGATTAATATATGCATGTGAGTACTCTAACCATTTTCTCATCTCCAATATTCTATACAATATTTGTTTTATTTAGGATTCTGAAAACAATTTCTTATGGTAGAAATTGTCAACATTGTTTTATTTAATTCTTGATTGAGTTTTGTGGTGGATACCATCCAAAATGTAATTTAGCCCATTTGGGTAGAGAATAAGTTTGAGTGAGGAATTTATTTACGGAGGTATTTCATTTCTATATTTTTGTAATCTATACATATAAATTTGGAACCTTGTAGAAATAATGCATATTAGATTTGGAGTTGCCAACCTAGTTAACCTTGTTAGGGTAATGGTAAAGTAATTATGTTATTTCTTTTTGTATACAGATAGGATATATTCTAGTCTAAATAAATTAATGTTTAAAAATAGGATTTAAATATATTTAAGTAATATGTATTGAACCGCAATTAAATTAAATGTAATGCCTAGGGTGGTTTGAATTTAATATTAGAAGTTAATTAGTTTAAGGCTAGAGTTGCTTTAATGAAACAATACATCTTTCTATTTATGATTTAATATGTTAATATGATTTTAATTAAGTTAGTTGGAAATAATTTAGTATTTTTGGGAAAATGAGTCAATTGATTAACTTATTTACGCTGGGTTGAGATCACGGGAGCTTCAATTAGTGAACCTGGGTTATAGCACGTGCGTTCATGGCATACTAAAGAATCCCCATATTTTTTAAAAATATTGCCCTAAACTCTTTTTTTGTCACCCCCTCCCAATACACATCCTGAATTAAAAGCCCCCCTATTTTCACCAAATATTGTATTGTTTCATAGCCAGAATTAAAACCCCCCCTATTTTCACCGATAGGCAATATATTGCACTCTCATTTTGGCATATTAAACCCCCCAATATGAATGCATGTGATATAATATTGTCTAGCCAGTGAAGCCCTTGTGGTTGAGATAGTCATCAAGTAATTGTTGTTATTAATTAATTGTTAAAGTTATTGTTTGTATATTAAATTGTCCTATCAATCTATTTCTTACAATAATTATTAATAGGGTTATTGAGTCTTGAGTTTTATAATAAACATAGACTATCTTAGTGTTGTCACAAGGATTTGCACCCGATGGAAATGTGAAATTCTAAAATCCCGTGCAACATGAGACTACTCTCAAGCTATGGGTATCCTATGGCAAGAGTAGACCTCCAGATTATGGTTTGGCTCCCTTTAGATGACCTAAAATTAATTGAAAAATTGACTTGGGAAAAGGGTAAGAAGGATATGCAGAAACTGAAAACTACTTGCTTAAAAGCTGATACACCAATTAACCCAATGATCATCACCAAATGCCTCCTTAGCACTTCTTGGTTCAATGGTGGAGATCGTTCAATATTTATCTCTTATTCTCCTTCAAGTTAGTACTCCAACATCCTTATCCCCAATAATATGATTAGGACTATGATTCAGTCTCACATACCTAGGAATAACATGATCATTCTCTTTAGGTTCATCTTTTTCATTATCATCTTCTTCTGAATTTATTTGTTCTAGTTGAACAAGTGCATCAAAATTTGTTTTACTGGTTTTTGATTTAATAGTTTTAGGTTCCAAAAGCAAAATGCAAAGATCTTCATCCTTTTTCTCTGAACTAGTTCCTTCTAAGACTTTGGGACATTCATCTACTCGAACATCAACACTCTCAATAATTCTCTGTGTCTGGTTGTTGAAGCATTTATAGGCCTTACTCTTGGTGGAATAGCCAAGAAATATGCCTTCATCACCCTTAGCTTCAAACTTGCTAATGTAATCACCTCTTTTAAAAAAACATTTGCTACCAAATATCTTAAAATAGCTAACATCGGATGATCTTCCATACGAATATTCATAAGGGGTCTTGTCCTTACCTCTTTTCACCAGAACTCGGTTCATTGTGTAGACAGTTGTACTTACAGCTTCTTTCCAAAATGTTTTCACTACACCTCCTTGTATCAACATTGTCCTAGCAGTTTCAACCACTTACCGGTTGTTCCTCTCTACGATACCATTCTATTGTGGTGTCCTAGGTGCGGGAAGTTGTCATTTGATACTGTAGACACCTAAAATTGTCATGTCTAATTAAATTAATATCTTTATTTATTTAATTATTTTAGCTTAACTCTTCTATTAATTGAATAAATCTTTATTTATTTAATTAATTCATTTATCCTCTTCTAGCCTTATTTCTCATTTAAATAAATACCTTTATTTATTTAAATTATCTTTTTCCTATAATTGATTCCACTTCCTCTATTAATTAAATAAATTTTTATTTATTTAATTAATTCATTAACCTTTTCTACTCATGACACATGTCATTCATCTCTTGATTCCTACACTCCCTACCCTTTCATTATTTTATTAGTTTATCTACCTACCCTTTAATCATAGCCGACTGTTTATCTTTTACACCTCTCAATCTTATCCCTCCATTTCTTATAGTGTCTTCTATATAAGAAGACACTTCCTTCCTTATAAGCCCTTGCTGAGTACCCGACTACTCTACGCTTTCGAACTATCATATGCAATCAAGCCTACTTGCAACCATATTTCCGTTCTTTGTTGAGCTTTTGTGCACACATAAAATCTGAGAGCACATATATCAAGCAAGATCAAAGGAGATAGGAAGAATGGAGATTCAAACCTTATTGGACATGTGATGGTATAATCTTTGTGTTTTCATTTGATTTGCATTGTCTTAGGTAATCTTCATATGTTATGGTGGATCTTTGTTGTTGTTAGGCTAGGGTTTTGTGGTTGAATTCATTTAGTCTTTCAACATTGTTTTAGCCATTTTCACCATATACATTTTGGCACGCCCAGTGGGACATGGATTTTTGTTAGATCTATATTTTTTTCAGGTTTTTCTAACCCTATATTGTTGTTTTGTAAAATAATTTGAAGAATAACCTTGTGCAGCTAGGGTTTTGGACACAAAATCAATATCTTGGAGAGATTTGATCCGATCTCACAAATGGATAAGAATTTTTGTACCAAATTTTGTGTGCAGATTGAAGACAGTATCAAGAGCTCTCAATCCAAAATTCAGAATTTGTGGAGCAAATTTTCATTTTCTATGAAGTTTTTATGATTTTTAATAAAAAATAATTTTGAGAGAAAATGAGCGAATTTTTCAGATTTTCTTACATTTTTGGAAATCTCTCATAATTATATACAGGATCCGTTCTTTGTGATTTTAATTTTAATGCAAAATATTTCCTAAAAAAATGGATCTTTAACAATTAGGGTTTTTCATTATTTTGATTAGATCTCACAAACGACTTTGAATTTTGGCATGAAAGATTTTGTGCAAGTCAAGAAAATTATCAGAGGTGCTCAGAAAAAATTTCAAATTTTTTGGATCAATTTTGCATTTTATATGAATTTTTTATTATTTTTCATAAAAAAATTAAATTTGAGAGCAAATTAGCAAATTTTTTGGATTTTTTTACATTTTTGGAAATATCTCAAAATTATACACAGGATATATTCTTTTTTATTTTAAATTTTGATGAAAAATCATTCCTTAAAAATCAGATCTTTGAAAATTAGGGTTTTGCATTATTTTGCTCATATCTCACAAACTACTTAGAAATTTTGCAGGAATTTTTTTATACAAGTTGGGAAGGTCATAAGGAGTGTCCAATAAAAATTTAAGATTTTTTAGATTCATTTTACATTTTATATGGATTTTTTATGATTTTTCATAAAAAAATAATTTTTGGAGCAAATTAGCAAATGTTTTGGATTTTCTTACATTTCTGGAAATTTCTTGAAATTTTACAAGTGGCATTTTTTGTGATGAATCAGATCTTTGAATTGGTCAAAAAAATGCATTGTTAAAGGTCCCTATTTCACAAAGTCTTTTGGATCTAAAATTTACCTAACTTGTGTGCTTGCTAGAAGGGGTGATCATTTGAAACAATCCAAACTACTAATAGATCTTTGTTGCAGGATCTTGGCAAGGGTTTTTGATCTTTATTGTGTGCCTTGTTTTCATAGACTAGCAAACACTTCAATTGGTGCACTAAAATTGAACCAGTGTCTTTTGTGTCTTAAGCAATAGGCTCTTTTTGTTTAATCATTAGAGGGTCTGTCTCCCCGTGTGGTGATTAGGACTACTAGTGAGGAGAGAGAGACCCAAGTGGTAGTGAGGAAAACACACCTCTTTTGAACCACTATAAACAACTGTATCCATGGTGAAAACCATGGGTAACGTGTGTTGATTAGTTCATACCGACACTATGTCTCCCCATAAACCCGTTTGATCAAATTTATTTGATCATTTGTAGGGCGTAACCCCTACTGGTTGGGAGCCTTCTGTATTTATAGAGCTGAAAGTGTTGCATGTATGGCCACATGAACAGATTCCCTTACTAGCACCTTTTTGTTTTAGAAGCCAAAATCCTTCTAGTTGTTGGGGTAGGAGGTCGGACCTCTGGAGCGGCCCACACACATACGGTTCTTAGTAGAGATACAAAGTTCACAACGGGGAGTTTTTCGTGGGGACTGATGCTTGGCTGCCCCGAGAAGTGAGTACCGAGGGTGGAGCCAGTGGGGTCAAGCATTTAAGTATCCGCTCTGAATAGCATAGCCTCGGGGGAAACCCCATGTGGGATCAACAACTATTGTCCTTGCCAGCCATAAGAATTGTGCTTGTCTTCTTTTGAACAATCAAACATTCAAGATTAAACATCAAAACATTGTGTCTTTTGTGTCTTCAAGTGTATGCAAAACATTTTTTACATCAAACAATACACTTTCTTTGAGTCATTTTGAGTCTAAACACTTACAAACATTGAGTCCTCATCAACATTGTGTCCTCTTGTCATGAAAAATAGTCAAACAAATTCAGATTTGGTCACAACAACAACTTCACAAATTGGAAAAATTTACAGTCCAACAAACAAGAGCAATCAGTTTCAAAATTCTTGAGCTTCCTAAGTTATTTCTCTATATTTTCATCTAGCATTCAACCTATCTTTGGGTCTCACAAAGTTCATCATTGCTTTACACCTTGCATTACATTCACATTTTTCTAAACTTGAGTCAAAAGGTCACTTGCTTGTCCTCATCATACTTTGTCAACACATTACATACAACAACATTTTGCTAAGTGGTCCCTCATCAAGGTCTATCACCTTTGGGTCTCATTTGGTCTTACTTAGAGTCAAGGTCAACTTACCTCATCAAGAGAAACTATTATCTCTTTGGAAGTCACACCTACTCTACTACATACATACTTGGTCTTACACATTGGACATTGCAAGTAAACTTCATATTCATTTACATTCCATCCAACTCTTGGTCTTCCATACTCTTTCCATTTTCATCTAGTCTCACACGTCCTTGTCAATACCTAGTTCATGGTTGAAACTTGTTCCCAAAAATCTAGGAGAGAAGCTAAAGAGGCTCAAGAGTCCGCAAACATGAGTTCCTATGAGTATGGCAATGATATATTTTTCAATTCTGATCATACTACATTACCTAACATGGATGCCTCAAGAAACATTCCAAATGTTGAGAACATGGACACTACAAACAACAATGATACACACAATGACAATATGGACAACATTTCAGTACATTCAGCAGAAGTGGAAAACTCCATTATGAATCCCCATTTTAATCGATTGGTTGAGGAAATAATGAGGAGAGATAGACAATACTTCTTACAAGTGATGGCAAAAAGTGGAGCCAAGAACCCTCATGATTTTGACATGTCTCAAATAATGGAAAATCGACCTTTGCAACAACTTCACCTCAACATGGATCAAAGGAGACCTAATAGTGGAGGCAATAGAGGACCACATCTTGTGCTTGAATCACCATCATCCTTGTTTCAAAAACCAGAGGTCCCATACACACATGGTATAGCATATGATACTCACCTTTATAGACCATTATGGAAGTCTTATGTAGAAAAATATACTCAATCATGTACCAATGCTAAGGATCAACCACCAAAGCAATTGGATATCCAAAGGCATGTTCAAAATTTGGACACAAGGAAACCCCGTATCAAATTTGGGGGCAACACAATAGAACAAACTCATGACATTCTGGTAGAGTATGGTATACATGGACAAAGCAAATATTTCATTCCTCACCATTACTCTATACCAAGTGGTCCATATACGCAACATCACTATAGATCTCATCTATATGAACATGTGTATGATCAATATCATCCATATATGCAACATGCTCCTCCTGCACCTGATGGTTCAGGCATGGGGTATGGTCCAAGAAGTCGGTCTCCACCTAAGAACAATTTGGAACAGCAAATCAAAGACTTGCAAAAGAAAATGGAGGACATAAGTACATCGAAGCCAACTTACACAATGAGAGACATATGTCCCTATCCATTTGAAAAAAGCATTCCAATGCCTCCATTCCCTACACACTTTGTGACACCTAAGTTTGATAAGTATAGAGGAAAAGGGGATCCTAAGGCACATATAAGATGGTTTTTCATAGCTTTAATTGAGGTAGCAGCAGAAGAGACATATTTGATGAGATTATTCCCACAAAGCTTAGGCAATCAAGCTATGGAATGGTTCTCCCAACTTCCACCTAGAATTAAGTCATGGGGTGACTTAGCAAAGGCATTTATCCAATATTTCTCATACAACATAGAGACAAACATATCAGTTACTATCTTGTGCAACACCAAACAAAGGGATGGAGAGTCTTTTTCATCATTTTTACAAAGATGGAGGAATCTAGCCAGCAGATGCTCTTGTGAAATTCCACAAAAACAAATGGTAGAGATGTTCACCCAGAATGTTAACAAAGACATTGGTTATGACTTGAGAAAAGATTGGTTGTCCACCTTCAAGGACATCATTGAAAAAGGCTTAGCAATAGAGAAGGTCCTAATTGAACAAGGCATTGTCAAAATATTCAAAGAAAACAAAGAGGACTTTATGTTGGCATTTTTTATGATTATGTTGTGATTGTCATTGATGGACACACACTTGCTATGAGATCACTTTTTGTATGTATGAGTTATTCTCAACCGGTATTTGTTTCAAACCGGTATTATGTTATAGTCTTTAGACTATCGGTGTCTTGCAAAAAGTGTTTACCAATCTCAAGTGGTTCGAGGATCTCAAGCGGAACTGAGCAAAGGAACTAGAAACGACAGTTATCATTTTTCCAGTCTTCATTTCTATCAACCAATAATCTGTTTAATAGTTAAAGCGGTATTACTCTGAGTTACCAACCAGTAATTGGTAAAGTTGTATAAACCGGTAATACTCTATGATGAGTTACCAACCGGTATATCTTTGTGATGAGTGACCATCCACCGAAACTTTGACAGTGATTTTGTGTCGTGTTACCAAATGTGTCTAGATAGAATTAACCTAGGAACTTGCAATGTAATCCTATTGGACCAACATGAAATTAGATTCCTTTTAAGGACATCATGTCTAGGGTTTTAGTATGTGTGTAGCTATTAGGGTTTGTGGTAGTTGAAGAGTTCTTGTATGTGCTATCTTAACAAAAAGATCAAGTCTATATGTTGTAACAGAGTGTGGATTTACTGAAGATTGAAGTAATGTTGAAATGCATTAGCAATGAGCTATCATGGATCTAACCAAGTAGACTATGCTATTTGCTAGATCATTCACTTGTTGATTACTCATATCTTTGACAAGTTAGAAACCCTTAACCAGGTAGGCCCAGAAAAGCCTTTGTAAATCCTCTAACAAGGTGATTCACATCTTTGGATCTAAAATCCTCTCACAAGGTAGTCTTTAATCAGACTTATCTCCTAACAGAGATTGAGATTCCTAACAGGATTTGTTCTGGTAAAGAACATTGTATGACCTTAACCGGCCTGGTTACTATTCTGCAAATAGTTACTTGTGAGTTTCATCTAACCATGGTTTTTCCCATTTGGGTTTCCACGTCAAAATCTCTTGTGTTATGGTGATTGTGCTTCTATGGATGAATGCCTTCCATGCTGTTTGATTTGCATTTGTGTTAACTGGTTTGTTAGTTAAACTGTTATACTGGTTTACTGCTAGACTGATAAAGTGTTTGAGTTTAGTATTTTTTGGTATACTAATTCACCCCCCCTCTTAGTACTCATCACTTTAAAGGAAAAGACAAGCCAAGATTTTGGAATAAAAACAAGAACACAGTCAATGATGGTGTTGTTGATGCCAATACAGTACGACCCAAAATCATTTTTTCTGGATCAAGCTCTACCAACAATCAGGTGAATACTCAAACAACTTCAAAACCACAAAGGAAATACACCCCATTGGGAGAACCACTTGAGTTAGCTTTCAAGAAGCTAGTGGAAAACAAGATAATCACAATTCCAGATTTGCCTCCATATGAGCCAAAAGTTAAACCAAAATGGTGGAATGACAATGAATACTGTGAATATCACAAGAGCAAGGGCCATAAGACAGGAAATTGTCATCGACTAAAGAACATCATATAAGACCTTATTGATAGAGGTGACATTGAGATTGAAGGACACTCATCCAATCAATAACATGAAATATTTAAAGAACCATTCCCAAAACATGACAAGGGAAAAGCTAAAGCCACAGATGACCAAACCAACTATACTAGAGAATATTATAACTATGATTCAACTATCAATCACATTTCGATGGACAATTATGTCTCTACCATTATCATCAAGGACAAAATGCTTGAGAATTCTACCCAAAGACCCAAGATTGTCCTAAAAGGCATTGGATCTTCTTCTGAACCTACCTCTGAATGTAATGTTACAACTCGTCGAGGTAAATTCACTTTGCAAGGTGCTCCAGCTAAAAACACTGCTTCCTCATCAACCAAGCCTGAGTATGACCTTGTAGAATAGTTAGGGAAGACGCTCGTACTTATCTCCATCCTTGAGCTCTTACGCATATCCCCCGTACATAAAGCCATTCTTGACAAAATCTTGAGAGACACTTCTATCCCTATTGATCTGAATGTGGACTAGTTTCAAGCCATGGTGGGATACCTTTTTGTTCCACACTCCCTTACATTCATAGAAGTTGATGATGCCTCCGTGAGCCAACCACATAATGCACCTTTACACATTGAATCCTTCCTACACAAACATCAAATAAAATGAGTCCTGATAGATGGAGGAGGAGGTCTAAACATTTGTACATTGAGCACTATTAAACAATTGGGATATTCTGAAAATGTTGTGAATTCTACACATGCAATCACCATAAAGGCATATGATGACAAAGAGAATTCATCCAAAGGCATAGTCACCTTACCTCTTAGATTAGGGCCAGTTACGAAGGACATGGTTTGTCAAGTCCATGATCTAGATCTCACATACAACATATTGCTAGGACATCCATGGATTCATGAGATGACCACAATTCCATCTACATATCATTGATGCATCAAGTTTCCACACAATGGAGTTGAAGTGACTGTCAAAGGTGATCCAAATCCATTCATATATTGCAACAATCTACATCCTAGATCAGAAATAACAATCCCAGCCGATCGAGAAGTTGTTCCATCTTCAGTGTATGTTGATCCAAAATCTTTGAAAGCTTCTACATCCAAACAAACAGAGCTCAAAGAAAAGTTCAAGATCAAAGACATGGGATGTGGTGAGTATATCTTTCATGTTGATCAACTCCCACTATCTCCTAAGATATTCAGTCGACAAGAAAAATCTATAAACGATTTGCAATGCCAAGAATTGGGTGTGACCCACCTAGTGTTGTGGCTACTAAGTCTAAATGCAAATATCCTCTACTGGTGCAAGAAACTCTTGATATCAATAATCCTAAGAGTGGTTCCAACAAAGAATCTATTGAGTGTATCACCAGCCCTCTTGAGAACTCACATAGCCTTACCATTTCATCCACTCAATCCATTTCCATTCCTCTCACACACTTGGAACAACAAGAATCACAAAAGCCCTTACTCATTGAGGATGAAAAATCAAGCTTTGAAAAGAAAAATCTAAAAGTCAAAAATAAAGAGAAGTCCTTCAATCCAAATCAAAATCAAAAGCTATTGGACTCTGAAAAAAATCAAGGTCAAGGATAAAAATCCTATGAAAGAAAAAGAACAAGAGTTTATCTCCCCTAATACACAAATAATTGGGGGCAAAAGTTCTAAAATTTCAAGTTAGAAAGAATACTTGTTGATCCTAAGTCTCCATCAGGCTATCCTACTTTCACTTCTTTTCACAATCATAAGCCTTCATAACTCATCCACTTTTTTCACATATCCTTTCCCTTCTGGCGATACATCATGGATCTTTAATGGAGCTTCCTCTAGGGACTTTGTTATCAAGGATGCCCAAATTTCTTTAGGTGACATGCATATGGTCCTATGTAGTTCACACACTAGTAATTCTATCTCAGTTCCTTCATCAAGGAAGACAGTCACTTGAGCTACACATCATTTAGTCAAGGAACAATGTAGCTCCAATCATAAGGTTAAGCCTCATATATTTGAGGTGGGTGACATAGTTCTCAAGGAAAATCCTAAAAATCAGCAAGACAGAGAGAGGAAGGGCAAGTCCAAACCAAATTGGCTTGGTCCTTACATCATCACAGCAGCTTATGGATCTGGTGCATATCAGCTCTCAACTCAAGAGGGTGAACCTTTGGAGGATCCTATCAACAGAATTGAACTTCATAGGTTTTACACAACTCTTTAGAGTATCCTAATTCAAAAATACAAAAATACAAAAAAAAATCAAAAAATTCAAAAATACAAAAAAAAAAAATCATAAACATAAAAAATCGTTACTTGGTGAAAACCTGGCAAACAAGCGCCTTGTGACACAAAAAAAAATTAAAAAATAAAGAAAGTAAAGAAAAACATTTCATCCAATGGTGAAAAACCATTTTAGTGGTTCCCTGGGCAAGTACCATGTTGAAAATCGGGTCACCGACACCATGTATAGGGACATTGCTCCTCCCTCCTTCAGGATTCAATCGCATCTTTCACTTTTGCACACACTCACAACCTATCCATTCATAATAAACTTACCCATTCCCATCATGGCTTGTTATTTATCTACCCAATATTGGTTAGCCATTCATAATAACATTCCTTTTCATCCCTTTCCATCCATAATAAATCAGCTTGTATATGTGGCTAAGGCAAATCCTATGTCTAGTGATGGGTGTGGAACTCAGAGCATCACCTGTTTCAGAGGAGTATGGTTTCCTCCACCTTTCTTCAATCTATTCACACACAATCCATAATAAAGAAGCACTTGCATCACCGATCCACAATAAAATTCCATATTCTCCGTAATAAAGTATTAGTTTCATGGATTTCGTCATTTTCAGATGAGACACAGTAGCAATGGGCTTCAACAAATCAAATCTTTCAACAGACTCAAACAACATTATGGTTTAGTGCTATCTATCCTTTTTGTGAGAGTAAACATTGTGACCACAATCAAACAAGGCTTATACAAGTGACAAGAGACAATAAACTTGAGGACTAGAGTGGATGTTGGTGTCAAGTCTTGGTTTTCTTTTGATTTTATCTTTTGGTGACATGTCTTTTAGCTTTTCTGGGATGTCTCTAGCTAGAGATTCTATCTCTAGGATGTCTTTGGCTAGAAAGGCGAGGATGGGGTATCATCACCTATTTTCTTTGTTGTATGTGGATTGTCACTTAGTAATGCTATGACTTGTCCAAGGATATGAGGACATTGAGAGTCTAGTATGAACTAGGGCATTCCTTGTTTGCAACTGTCTTATCTCCCTGCAAAGGGGTACAATGACTTTCTGGGTCAAACATATGCCTTGATCGTCATAACCTACTTGCCATAATAAAGCTCAATGATGATAATGGACAAGAAGCTCTTTCATTTTCATATCTTATATCTTCCATCCCCCTTTCTTGATTGACTTCCATCATCCTTCCTGAGTCCATGTAGCCTGCTATCACATGACTGAGTATAATGATACACCAAAAATATTTGCATCTCATGTAGTTTGCACCTGCATTACCACATATTAAGCATTTCATACATACATATAGATATCACAATTGCAACACATCCTGCACACAACACAAGTTAGCACATTTTACATTTTCATCATGTAAATTGTTATTTGCATTATCATATTCATCTGCATTTCATACATTCACATTTGCATCAGCATAACATATAAAAACATAAAAAATAAAAAATATTGGATTCCATCATGCACATATTTGCATCCATATCATAAGCATCACATACAAACATACATCATGAAACATCTCATCACATAGGTACACATGCATATAGCTGTCGCAAGGATGAATCTCATATATATTTAATCATAAGTGACATGATACAATGATGTCAAAATCATATGGCTACAATCACCCGAAGGTGTCATCATACAAAAAGGTACAAAATTGATACATAGGGAGCCCTCTAAGGCTATGATGAACTTCCTCCCTCGGAGCCGCCTGGCCTTGATGGAGTCTGAGCCATGGAAGGAACTGCCCTAGGATCATCTCTCTTGTCCCCTTTATCTAGTGGTGGTGGAGGACCCATGACCCCACCACTCGATGCCTATCTCCTGTCCCTCTCTCCAGTGGTCGTTGTAATCTGCGATTGTCTCTGGAAGCTCCTAACCCGCTGATTTGGTGGGACTGCTCCATAGTATAGGTCTCTCCAGTAGCCTATCTCCTCCCCTACCCATATAACATAGGTGTATCTGGCCCATGTGTCCTTTTCTACCTGTCTCCCTGCCCTCAGTACTATCTCAGCCTTTGTATAGTGTTGAATAGCCTAGTCCCTCTTCCGCTCAGTGTCCCTCAATTGTCTCCTGAGCCTAGATGTCTTCCTCTCCAGATCCTGGATCTCATCTACGTATCCTTGGAAAATATCCCTCAAGGATAGTAGCCTATCTCCTCCTCTCTCCCCTCCCTCTGTCCCTATGGCTGCTCCTATGGTTATCCATGTCCAGCCCTCATCTCTAGTCCTGAATCCTGGAACACTCATCTTAGTGTATCCCTGTCTCCGTCTCAATCATAGGGTACTAACTCCCTATCCATCGGTATCCTTAGAATCTTGTAAACATCCTCTAAGGTGACTAACATCTCACCCATCGACAAATGAAAACTACAAGTCTTTGAGTGCCATCTCTCAGTCAGCGCACTTAGCAATCCCATGTTCACCCGAAACTCAGGAACATATTAAATATGTCACAAGCCCATGGCCTCAACTACTTCTCTCTCCTTGAGTGTTAGCTCTGCTCTCAAACTTTGAGTCGACGGGAATCTCTCTCATGACTCCAGCATACGTAGATCCTCCTATAGTCAATCAAATCAACTATGTCAATCATAGTGTCATTCCCTGTTCATCACAAAATGCTGCTTTTTATCCCAGTGCTTATGGTACTCTATCCTAGTGGCACTCCCTATTCATCACAAAGTGCTGCTCTTTTTAGTACTCTCTGTTCATCACAAAGTACTATGTGTTTTGCAATCCCTGTTCATCACAAAGTGCTACTCTTTTTGGTACTTCCTATTCATTACAAAGTACTATGTTTTGGCATTCCATGTTCATCACAAAGTGCCTTAATCGATCTTATCCTAGGGCCTCTGCTTGAGTGTATCCTCTTGAGTAGTTTCTTGATTTGCAACATATGTTCTATCACATAATTGTCAATCCTAGCCCTATCTTCTATTCTGGTCTACTCTAGAGGACCTACTTGAGTTTATCCTCTCAGTAGCTTATCCAATCAATAGCGTATGTTTATCACAGAATTTTCAATTCGACCTGGAAGACATAAACGCGCATTCATGACACAAACGCGCCTAGCCTACCCAGACACACCTGGAACCAACATAGACGTGCCTTAATGTTTTTCCTCCCGCTTGACATTTTTCTAGACCTACCTAGAGAAAATTTATTGCACTACTTGGCATGCATTTATGACAACATTTATTGCAACAAAGTACAAGGAGGTTCTATGGTACTTACCGGCTCTCATGCATCTGCTGGCCTCTGAAATCAGCGAACGTGGTCAAATCTATGCACCAACACCATCACTGATGACTATTGTTGCTCTATTCTTTCTCTACACTTTGATCTCTTAGATGTGTGGATGACAATGAGGATTTTTTCCCCTCAGGGTCTATCTTATAGACTACCCTAGCCCTAGCCCTTGTTTCCCGAGTTAGTCTTCTTTATCCTGTGACTTTGTCACTCTACTCTATCTAGTTAGTCCATTCTAGCCTTTCTTTCTTATCGAGAGATTGTTTGTGATCTTTCCAAACATTTTCATCCAATCTCTCGAGGGGGCATATCATTCCCATCTTGGGGCAACTTTGTATCAGTTCATCTTATCTTCTTTGAAACAACGCGACAAGCTGCATTTTCTCCAAGAGGGGCAAAATGTAGACACCTAAAATTGTCATGTGTAATTAAATAAATATCTTTATTTATTTAATTAATTCATTTATCCTCTTCTAGCCTTATTTCTCATTTAAATAAATACCTTTATTTATTTAAATTATCTTTTTCTTATAATTGATTCCACTTCCTCTATTAATTAAATAAATTTTTATTTATTTAATTAATTCATTAACCTTTTCTACTCATGACACATGTCATTCATCTCTTAATTCCTACACTACCTACCCTTTCATTATTTTATTATTTTCTCTACCTACCCTTTAATCATAGCTGACCATTTATCTTTTACACCTCTCAATCTTATCCCTCCATTTCTTATAGTGTCTTCTATATAAGGAGATGCTTCCTTCATTATAAACCCCCGCTGACTACCCTACTACTCTACACTTTCAAACTTTCATATGTGATCAAGCCTACTTGCAACCACATTTTCGTTCTTTGTTGAGCTCTTGTGCACACATAAAATTTGAGAGCATGTATATCAAGTAAGATCAATGGAGATAGGAAGAATGGAAATTCAAACCCTATTGGACATGTTATGGTATAATCTTTGTGATTTCATTTGATTTGCATTGTCTTAGGTAATCTTCATATGTTATGGTGGATCTTTGTTGTTGTTAGGCTAGGGTTTTGTGGTTGAATTCATTTAGTCTTTCAACATTGTTGTATCCATTTTCACCATATATAGAAACCATTCTCATCATAGTACTTAGTGAATTCCTTAGAAGTAAATTCACCGCCTTGATCTGTTGTCAGACATTTTATCCTTTTGCCACACTCTTTCTTATCTAAGGCCTTGGAAGCCATGAACTTACCAAAAGCTTCATTCTTATCCTTCAAGAATGTGACCCACATCATCCTTGAACAATCATCAGTGAAGATCATGAAAAATCTATCACCTTGAATGCTTCTTGTTCTTATTGGTCCACATAGATCTGTATGAACCAAATCTATCAACTGCTTTGCTGAGAAGGACTTGCTATTGAAAGTTGAAGAAGTCATCTTTCCTAACTGACATTCTTTACAAAGAGCATTAATTGGTTTGTCTAGCTGAGGCGGACCTCTTACTGTCTTGGACTTGCTTACTTTAACAAAGTTATCAAAGTTTATATGACAAAATCTCCTATGCCAAGCCCAGCTAGCATCTATCTTTTCAGTCAAACAGTTGCTAACTTTAGGATTAAGATGAAACATATTACCTCTGGTTTGTTTCCTGGTTGCAATAAATTCACCTTTGTTGTCAAATATTTTGCACATACTATTCCTAAACTCCAGTGGGTATCCTTTGTCATTAAGTTGTGCCACACTCAGAAGATTGTTCTTTAGACCTTCATCCCAATAGACATCATCAGCACTGCTCTTCCCATTAAGAGAAATAACTCCCTTACTTTTAACCATACAGGGTGAGTCATTGCCAAATCTGACAACACCACCATCAAATTCCTTTAAGGAAATAAATTTGCTCCAATCATCGCTCATATGATGTGAACAACCACATCAATGATCCAATCATCAGAGTTACACATCCTGGACACTAGTGCCTTTTGATCTGATATCTATTCCTTAATAGCTACAAACACAATATCTTCACTAGCATCATCGTCAGATTCTTCATCAGTGATACCACTATCAAGCACTATAATACAATCTCTCTTGACAATATTTCTTGTGTTCATTTTCACCATTAGGACAATTAGCTTCTATATGACCAATCTTTTTGCATGCAAAACATTTTAAAGGTAGTTTACCTTTGTATTTACCAGTGCCTCTAGGAAGTCATTTTGCCAACAATGCTTCAAGCTCCACTAAGCTATCTTCATCATCAACATCTCTACTAGATCTAGATTCATAGCCATAACAAGTATCTCTACTTTTTCTCACAAATGGGTTGCAGATAGAAGCTCTGGATGTAGATTCTAATTTTTGTACACTACCATCATAACTATTTAATTCAAAAGCAGTAAGTTTTTCAATAATAGAGTCAAGAGTTACCTTAGTTTTGTCAATGGACTTCAGCTCCTAAATAGTTGTAACTAGGATAGCATAGACCAGTAGCAGGGTTCTCAGTACCTTACTGATCACTGTGGCATCTTCCACTTTCCCTCCTCGACTCTTTATTTCATCAACTATCTCTTTTATCCTTTGACCAAACTACTAGATATTCTCACCTTCAGACATTCTCATGTCATCAAACTTTCCTCTTAGGCACTCCTCTTTAGTAATCTTAACATGTTCATCACCGCTATAAATCTCTTCAATTTTTTTCCATACTTAATATGAAGTTTCAAGACCATGAACATCTACATATTCAACATTAGATAGGGAACTGATAATAGCCTCCAATGCTTGATGATTTTCTTGTTCTTTATTATGATCATCGGTCAGAGTTCCAGTAGGTGTAACATACTGACTTCCCAGACTCTTAATGTAAATCTTCATTCTATTGCTCCATATCCTATAGTTATCTTTGTTGAACTTTAGACCTTCCTTCTTCATCATGATCTACAAGATCTTTTCCTCAAGTTGTTAGGATTTTAGATTTAAGAGGACCTAAGATGCTCTAATACCAATTGATGGTATGATGAAAGAATATGTATCCACTATATTACTGAGAGGGGGGGGATGAATCAATAAACTAAAATAAATGATACAAACTTCCCAATCTCAAACTCAAACACACAAAGTAAACTTATCAATAAAATATCACTATCAAGATCAATACTCATAAGAATAGTCAACATCAACCGATTAACTATTATAGAAACTTAATAGTAAACAACTTTATTCTTGTAAACATCCAAATGCTTAATCATATATCAACACATTCCATCTCTCAATGCTTCCAGTTATCATGCCTTATCAAAAGTTAATCAAATCAACAAATAAGATCATAACCACAAAAACATTCACCACATGAAATAAATGTTTATACGTGGAAAACCCAAATAGGTAAAAACCATAGTGAGATGAGACTCACAAGATAGCTATCTGAACTCTTCTGAAGTTTGTCATGTAAGGAGCCAAGCTTGTTAAAGCTTTTACAATAAGTCTTGTTAAGAACTAGTCCTATTAGGAATCACCCAGTTAAGTGATTTACAAATGCCTTGATAAAAAGAAAATACCCTATTAGGAGTAACCTCGGTAGAGGATTTGAGAATCCAAGCTAATGGACCACCTTGTTAGTGTTACTATTTACTAAGTTGTCATTAGTATTATGTCCAAAGTCATCCTATATACTCTAGTCAGTTAATACTACTGAAATACTCAGTCGATAAGCACTAAAGCAAACGGTTATAGAAGAAAGAAGTCACAGAGTTTAGTATACACCGAGCTGTCTACCAAGTAACACTCTATGTCTACCGAGCAGCAAAGATGGTATACCGAGTTAATATGAACCGAGTGAAACGTGTTACCAGATTCATTGCACCTGGACACATATGTGGAAACATGTTACAAGATTGAGGAACAGGAATCGTTATCACATAGGAAATTGCACCTTAAAATTTTGTATGATTTTGAGGACATCTATCTAATGAAATAATTTGTATGGTTATTTATTCGATAAGAGATCTATTTATACAGCATGAAATGAGGATAAAAAAGTATGAAGCAAGACATGTGTGATAGATAAGTTGAAAGGCAAAATCATGAGAAAGCACAATGTGTTGTGACTGTTACAACTGACAGAGATATTCAGAGGTCACCGAGAAAGATTTCAGAGAACATTTAAGGAACAGAGTAAATAGAAGGGTTTACCAAGTTGATTTATCAATTACCGAGGTATGCTATGAGAAAGGTAATTTCATATTGAGCACATAGAATCTGCTATAACATTTCAGATGTAAATTTGCAGATATTTTGTAAAGATTTTGATTGTATTATTTTGAGTTGTAAGAGAAACCTTTAACAGGGTAAAAGACTCTAACAAAGTCTATAAATTGTAAAGCCTTTAACAAGGTACATCATTTTATTATAAGTGTCGTAAAATCCTTTAGAAAGGTAGATCTAAAGATCTTGATACTCCTAACAGGGTAAACTATCAGAAATAGCTAAACATGTAGATCTAACCGAGCAACCTTTATTATTGCAATAGTGAAGTTGTGGGTGTCATCCCCACCGCAGTTTTTCTCTCTAACAAAGAGTTTTTGCGTAACCAAAATATATGTGTTATGGAGTGAAACATGTATGAATGTTATTTATATGTTTTAGCTTTATATTATGCTTCAGCAATATTCAGTTTATGCTTAACAGTAAAGTTTATGTTGAAGAAAAGTTTTGAAGTATTGATCCACCCCTCCCCTCTCAGTACATTAGCTTTCCATATTGGACCTAACAATTGGTATCAAAGCTTCAATCTTGGAAAAGGGTTTAACTGCCTAACGAGAAAGATCTTATCAATGGAAGGCTACAAACAATCTCAGAGAATTGTGAATCTTCAAAATGAATTGGATCATGCTAATCAAGTGATTGTAGACATGCAAAAATAAATGCAAAGATCACTGAAAGATAGAAGAAGATTATTTGATGATTTGCAGGACTCACAAGAGCTAGTGGAACAAATTGAGACATCATCTAAGAATAGTATATCTAAAGAGACTAAAGAAATGATTGGAGTATTGAAAGAAAAGAACAAAACACTAACTGATCAGCTAAAAGCAATGAAAATAGAACATGAGCATTTCAGCACACAGATGACTGGAAATCTTGATGCATTAAGGACAGCCGAGGATAACATAAGAGATATAGAAAGAGAAAAACAACAGCTTGAAGCATTAGTGTCTGAAAAGAATGATGAAATCACAAGGATGACTGGAATTCAACAAAATCTATCTGATCAATTAGGTTATGCACATCATGAAGCAAATCTGAAAGAAAATGAGAATCAAGCATTGAAACTTGAAATATCAAGATTGACCGATGAACTTGAAACAGAGAAGAAATCCAAAGAAACATTGAAGAAAATTTATGAAGCACCAAAGATGTTGGATGAGAAACTAAATATAAAATGACCCAACAAAGTTGTAGGACTCAGTCACAAAGGAAAAGACTCTACCGAGAAAGGAATCCACATCACCAAGAGAGGAGAATCATCAAAACAAGCTGGAAACAAGAACAAAATCAAAGGAAAGAATCCTATTTGCAACTACTATGGAAAACAAGGACATGCTGCCAACATGTTCCAAATCAGAAAGAATAAGCAACCGAATGTCACTAGGTCTAATGGTTGTTGTTACGTTTGCAATAAGTATGGTCACACATCTAATCAATGTAGGACGAAGTCTGTTAGCAATTATCAGAAGGCAAAATTTAAGGGGTTTTGTAAAAACTGCAATAGATATGGACATAGTACCGAGAAGTGTTGGTTTAAGCAGAAGAACTATATGTGGTCTACACACCGAGAAAATACTAGAAGCTACCAAACTTACACAGATCCTAACCGACAGTATATTGTAGTGCCATGGGATTACAATACAAGGATATGGTGCGAATAATGTGGAAGATATGGACATATAAGTGCCAACTACTTTATAAGGTTTGGAATGAACAACCGAAGACCATGGAGAAATATTGGTATGGCATGTTTTCATTGTCACAAAGTTGAACACTTGGCCAGAGATTGCAGAGATCAACCCAGAGGAGATACTGAGGAAATAAGAAGCAAATTACAGATAATTTGGAAAAAGAAGGAAAATGTGTCAACTAATGAAGAAAACACCTTACCTACCAAGTTAGATGCATCTATTTCAAATTAATCGGTAAAGGTATGAAGGGACTGCATTCTCTCAAGGTTATATCTTAACAGTTCCTATTTTATCATGTACTTAATTCCAAAATCTGCATAGCTAAGATGCAATAGCAAGTTTGAAATTTTATCTAGTCTTTTGGAGTACTAGAGAAGTCGGTAAGTGCAAGAAGCCTGTCTAGTCGATAAAAGCATAAAAAGGAAGGTAATTGGTTTAAAGGAACGGAGTGCATTTAATGTTTTCTGACCTAACTGCACGGAGCCCGATAAGGTAAAATGTGTACTTAAAGCCTTTTGCACGGTCATTTTACACTTACCAAGTTTTTAGAAAGCAGAGCTAAGCAATTCAAAGGTGATCAAACTCCTCCCGAGAAAATTTCAAGGTATTTATTCATCAATCTCAATGCATTTTTCAAGCAAGTCAACCGATCATATTAGTTGAGAATACTTGCTTTATATTTACTAAGTGGAAAACATTTGCTGGTTAAGTTTCAAACCCTAAGCATTTTTCGTTAGTAATCATCCAAAGATTGAAATGGCTCCAAAGATTCATAAACCTGTTGTTGTTGAAACCATTGAGAAGCCCTCACTGAAATATTCCTTACCTCCCAAAGTAGCATTCAAACCCAATGATAAAACTGCATTTTCTCTCATTCTGGATAGGGTTCTATTGGTTGAGGATGTCAAATTCTACACTAAGTGTTGTGTTGAGGAACTAGGTCATATTGAGATCAAGGACACGTATGATGAATTATGCACCGATGGAAATCTGGATAGCAAATATGAGCATATCAAAGTCAATGGATTGACCGAAACCCTAACCTACCTGCGAGTCTTCAAACCCCAATGGGTTAAATTTATTTTGAGCAAAATTCATGATGACTTTATGTGGTTAGAGGAGCAACCATTCAAAATCACCAAGGAAATCATCCACTTAATCACCAGATACCCTATATTCGACCATGCTCGAGCTCAGAAAATGATTTCACAGAAAGAATTGATCACTTTAACCAGAGTTGAATCTGATTGTAGAGGTCTGAAATTGAATAATGTTACAGATGAAAAGCTGAAGTTTGCAATTAGAGTCATAGGTTATTGTTTCTTTCAGTCGGCAAGGGAAAACAGTGTACCATGTGCAGCTGTTGATTTAGCATACAAAATTGTGAAAAAGGGTATGAAGATTGACCTATGCAAAGTGTTGTTGAAAAATCTTTTTGAAAATCTCAACACCATAAGGAAGTTGAAGAAGAAGAACTCGGCAAACACACTAAAGTTTGGGTCACTCTTAGTATGCATGTTTTTCTATTTTCAGACATTCTTTCCATCAGTTGGTAACTTAGTTTGAGAGCTACACCGACCAATCACCCATCAAATAAATGACTTCATCAATCAGCTAGGTGATAACTTCAATGAGATAATGGATGATTACTTTAGCAAATTTCAGGAAAAGATGCATAACAGGCACAAAATACCACCCCAGTTAGTGGAGAAATACAAGCATAATATATGTTTTGAAGTGGACATCGACTACTGTTATGTCAATGCAGTAGAACCAAGAACTCAATCCTTGTTGTCTATGGGTTATGAGATTGATTCTGACATTATGTAGCAGTAGATAGATGCCTTTCTTGCTCTTCCAAGGCATGCTATTGAGATCAGGTACGGTACCTATGAAGAGGTCAAAGAAAAAGTTAAGATGAGCATTGTAGTACCTAAGGCTACAAGGAAAGCAACCAAAATGATCAAAGTATTAACAGAGAAATTTGGAGAAGGTTCTTCCTCCACTCCTATCAAGAGCGATCAAGTCATCACTAAGGAGGAATCTGAAGCCCAAGAAGCAGCAATTACATTGAGCACCGAGTTGCCAAAAGGCAAAATTTTGAAAAGGAAGAAACAAGACACATCACAGGTATCACCTACTCCTCCAGTGAAGAGCCCCAATACTAGATCATTTATAGTGTCACCGAGTAAGAAGCAGAAAAATGTTTCAATACCTAAGGTAACAAAAAGTTATAAGAAGTCTACTCGGAGACTCATTTTCAATAAAGAGTCAAGTGACACCGAATCTGAAGATGTAAGTAAATTTCAGATTGTTAAGAGCACAAAGAAATATGAACATAGTGTTGATCATTTTTGTGCAAATCTGAAACAATATGGTGGATTTGGAGTGTTCAGATATGTAAAATATGAATCCAAAACTGATGCAGAAAAGAGGCAAATTGAAGAAGTTGTAATTTGCACACTTCTTAAATTCCGATTAGTCCCATTGGAAGTAACTAATTCTCTTCCAAAAGCATTGTACTTACACATTGATAACAAGTGGAAATATGTTATGGACTCAGAAAAGCAGATGAGAGAAAGAAGTCTGGTACATCTCTTTCCAGACATGTCGATAGATGAGATAAGTGAACATCTGAAAAACTACCAGATAAACTTCCTAGTCAAGCAAAGAGCCTTGAAACTGATGAATGGCCTTTATCTTGAAGTAGAAAAAGAGACAAAAGAAAAATGGCAAGAAATGTTTTGAATCAAGAGTGCTGATGAGCAAGGTGAAGTTGAAATAGTTGATATCACCAAGCAAGATCATGCTGATACTATACAACTTGATGAGGATATCATGGACACCGAGGTATAAGAACAGGAGATGATAGAAGAGAATGCCTATGCCAAACTGGTATCAAGTGAATCAGTTTTGAAACAAGTCAAGTCCTATCCTCCGGTAACTCAGCATGTTTCAACTGAGACACCTTAGGACACTGAACAAGGCACAGAGGGTCAACAGTCTACCAAAGGAGAAGCTACTTCTCAGACCACTGGGGAACAGACTTCTCAAGCCCCAACAAGCACTGAAACTGTTGCCACCAAGACCCCAAGAAAGGAATCACCAAAGGCTACATCTGAGGCTAAAGAAACCAACAAAAGTGATGCCTCTACTGAGAAACCTACCGAGGGTGAACAAGCCTCCCAAGCCATTATACTGGTTCAACCGATGAAAGCCTCATCATCTAAAGAGAAGAAAATGAAGAAGCATAGTTTCAAGCTAGATCTATCAAAGCCAATTGTGTTGACAAATGTAGACATTTCAAAACTAAAAGGGGAAGCACTCATTGAATTCGGGGAACTATGCAAACCCAAAGCAGAACAAGAGAGACAAATGGCTATACAAAAGAAAAACAGAGTACTTCAGAAGGTTAAAGCATTATTAACAGAAATGCTACCTGAAGCTACCGTGACAAAAGATGCAGCCATCCATATTCAACTAGGTGAATTCCTCACTAAAATAGAAGCATCTGGAGTAGATGCATCTGAATACCTTAGCAAATTGAAGGACAAAGAGCTCACTGCCAAAATGATTGAAGAGGTACAGAAAGCCATTGTTATCGGTAAAGTTAAGCTAGCCGGACTCATTGCTGAGTTGTCCCCTCAACTCAAACATATTCTTTATTTATTTCAAAAGCTCTGTACATTTTATTTATTCATTAAAGATATCAAGAATAAAACTGAAGTTATTGAAAAAGAGATCACTAATCTCTCAAAGAAATTGACCACCAAGCCCAATTCTATTCAAAATTTCTATACCAAGTTACAATCTCTCATGGCTCAACAGTTGGAACTTTGGAATGAAGAGCACAAAATAAGAATGGATGTCATGACTCTTCAACCCTTATTCATTCCACACTTGTCCTCCGTCCAAGAGCAGATTAACTGAGCTACCTATTTATCCACTCAACAAGAGGGAAGCACTTTAGATGGTCTGATTTCACTGTTAGCTGATATTATAGCTCAAAATTCCCTAATGGATAGTGTCAAGAGTGCCCTTACCAATGCTCTCACCGATGCTCAAACTAAGTACAAATCTATTTTTGATCAGTTGCCTCCACTGAATGGTAACTAGTTTTGATGTTTGTCAAAAACGAGGAGTATAGTGTATACAAGAGGAAGTATACTGAGCAGATTAGAGTATCCGGATGTACAGGTAATTTTGACAGGGGGAGCAATGAACACCGAGCAGTGAATATAGATCAGTAAAGCTGCATGCAAAATCAAAGTTATGTACAGTATATTGATAAGGGGAGTATATCTGAGTATACTATTTATTGACAATTGTATATACTGTCAGTTTAGTCAAATTTTGTAAGTATATAGATTTTTGAGTTATGACTTTAAAAGAGTTTTGTCAAACATACCAAACTAATGTCAAAAGGGGAGATTGTTACTATTTACTAAGTTGTCATTAGTTTTATGTCCAAAGTCATCCTATATACTCTAGTTGGTTAATACTAGTGAAATAATCAGTCGCTAAGCACTAAAGCAGTCGGTTATAGAAGAAAGAAGTCACAGAGTTTAGTATAGACCGAGTTGTCTACTGAGTAATGCTCTATGTCTATCGAGCAGCAAAGATGGTATACCGAGTTAATATGAACCGAGTGAAACGTGTTACCAGATTCATTGAACCTAGACACATATGTGGAAACGTGTTACAAGATCGAGGAACAGGGAACCGTTATCACATAGGAAATTGCACCTTAAGATTTTGTATGATTTTGAGGACATCTATCCAATGAAATAATTTGTATGGTTATTCATTGGATAGGAGATCTATTTATACAGCATGAAATGAGGATCAAAAAGTATGAAGCAAGACATGTGTGATAGATAAGCTGAAAGGCAAAATCATGAGAAAGCACAATGTGTTGTGACTATTACGACTGACAGATATATTCAGAGCTCACTGAGAAAGATTTCAGAGAACAGTTAAGGAACAGAGTAAACAAAAGGGTTTACCATGTTGATTTATCAATTACCGAGGTATGCTATGAGCAAGGTAATTTCATATTGAGCACATAGAATCTGCTATAACATTTCAGATGTAAAGTTGCAGATATTTTGTAAAGATTTTGATTGTATTATTTTGAGTTGTAAGAGAAACCTTTAATAGGGTAAAAGAATCTAACAAAGTCTATAAATTGTAAAGCCTTTAACAAGGTACAACATTTTAGTATAAGTGTTGTAAAATCCTTTAGCAAGGTAGATCTAAAGGTCTTGATACTCCTAACAGGGTAAGCTATCAGAAATAGCTAAACATGTAGCTCTAACCAAGCAACCTTTATTATTGTAGTAGTGAAGTTGTGGGTGCCATCCCCACCATAGTTTTTCTCTCTAACAAAGAGTTTCTGCGTAACCAAAATATATGTGTTATGGAGTGAAACATGTATGAATGTTATTTATATATTTTAGCTTTATATTATGTTTCAGCAATATTCAGTTTATGCTTAACAGTAAAGTTTTTGCTGAAGAAAAGTTTTGAAGTACTGATTCGCCCCTCCCCTCTCAGTACACTAGCTTTCCATATTGGACCTAACAGTTAGAGGATTTAAGAAGTAATCAAGCTTGTTAGAGCTTACCCGATCAGGGGATTTCAATTTTGTTGTAATTGTTAGAAGACAATAGGTTTTTCTTGATCTGTCTGAATAGCACTACATTTGCTTGATCAGATCCTTTTAAGCTTCAATCTGCCTTTACTCAAACTACAGATCCATTCTCTAGTTAGGCAACCACACACTCAACTGATTTCTGCCAACTCTTGCCAACGCCTTTTACAAAACAACTTCATTGACCTTAAATATAAATCAATTAGGTTGGTAACACAACAAAAACCTAATTCTCTCATAGAGATTTCAAATAAATCGGTTCAAGTGTGACCGTTAGATTTACATAGAAAACTATATAAATTGTTCAAGAAAATTCCAACCACTCCATGATCACTGCTTCATCGGACTTGTAACCCATCACGCGCTTTTCATTAGATGCAATCCACTTTGCTCATTCCCTAGACAATCAAACAAATGCACCAAAACAATCTAAACCTATCTTCATACAATGACCACACATGTCACTATCATTACCGCTCAATCATTAATAAATCAATATAACCATTTCAGCAAACTCAATCGGTTAGGGTTTAACAAAAAAACAACTGGTAGGGTTTATTGGTTACATTACATAGAAAGGGTTTAACCTTATACACCAGTTACTAGTTCAACTCATATACTTACATATTGGTTTACAACATCTTTCTCAAAGCTCTTCCTACCAGTTACAAGATAATATCATAAATACCATTACCGGTTCATTTGATATCAATGACAACATAACATATCATTAATACAATCTTCATGTAAATGCCAACATCTACTGCTTGCTTGATCAGATCCAATTAAGTTCTAAGTCTGCATCTCTCTGGCAAATCTTATCACACACACTAGTTCGGCTTCTCACACTTCTCAAAATCACCAACACTACAAAACATCAACCCTATCGACATAAATAACTTTTACAACTAGGACAGCATCAAAACCTTAAGACTTATACATAGATCATCACAAATCTTTACAACTCATTACAGATCATCATAGGGATCATTACAATCAATTAAAAATCAATATCGGTCATTGAATGATCATAAATCATCATAGCAAGTTGATCTGGTAAAAAGTCAAACCCTTAGCACATTCCCAAGAAATTCATTCTCCAAACACACCAAAACATCTTTCAAACTCAGCACGCGGTTTGTGTCGCGTTATTATCAACACGTAAACTTGATGTAGATCACCACCAAACCAAAAATCATTACCAGTTAAGAGAATTCTTTACCGATCCTTCAACCCTTCTTAAACCTTGGGAAAAATTCATTAGAAATTCAAAACATGTCTTCCAATAACCATCATAGGATGCGGTTCCGGTTACATACTCAAATCCATCATAAAAGCTTATGTATCAAACCACAAGTCACCAAACATCACCAATCACCCAATTCCATCAAAACTTATTTGCTTTGCCGGTTAAGGTCCTAATTCACAGTCTTGCCAGTAAAATCTAGCAAACTGTCAAACTCTTACTCTGGTAGAGTACCAAATCACTTAGCCAACAAGTCAATCACCAAAAACCAACTATAAACATTATTAAACATTAGTTGAATCTGGTTGCCATCAATGACAATATGAATAACTGATCATGTCATCTTCCTCTACCGGTACAGTCATCCACCATCATCTCATCTTCATCAATTATGCCAAACATGCCAACAATGAGCCCATATCAAATTTTCATCGACACAACAATAAGGATGGTAAAGAGCATAAAGAATATTCGCAAGCAGCTGGGATATTTTAAGAAACTATGAAATATTTTGTAGCAGAATATTGTATGACTAGTCATTTTTCAATGATAGGTGTCTCCTCTAGCCCATAGCTTGTTTTTCTCCCTTGTTTCTATAAAAGGGATTTCAAGGCAATGAGACAGGGTTATGAATTTTGGTTCCTTTAGGGTTTTGGAAGCAGGTTTTAGGTGGAATGAGAAAAGTGTAAAGTCCTTTTGGAGAGCAAAATAGAATGAGTCATGTGTCTTAGTTTTTGCAAGTTCTTGAAGGAGCCAGATGTAAATTATTTTATAACAGAAATAGAAAATTTATACAATAGAAATACAATTTTGATATATTTCTCTCTAATGTATGATTCTACTATCTTTTGAATAAAGTAAATTAAGGGTTTATTTCTTTCAGTCCATTGTTATGATGTATGTTATTTGTGTTTATTCTTTGATCTAAGGGATCAATTAAATGCTAAAACAAGATTGCAGAGTGGAAGGGCTTATTAAGGGATTTGATAAGTAGTCTAGGTTGGGATTGCAAATAAGAAATATTGTAAGGAAATACTTTGTTAGATCTGAATGATATTAGATATAATTATGTTATAAATCATTTCATATCGTATGAATTCAAGCACCCAATAGAATAACGCATTGATCCTAGCTTGTTTTAAGTCTTTATAGTTAATATTATGCTTCATTCATCTATATTTGCTACAAATTATTGATTATCAGAATACCTTTCAATTCATGTTTTTAATTGTGTGTTCTACCCATCTCATGCTCCAATTAGGTTGAGGATAATTTAAGTATTTTCCATCCTTGAGCATTCTCCCTATTGTTGAGACTGCATATGAGATCATCTACTTTGTTTTATTAAATCTTTGAGTATGGTGCAAAGATCATAAAATTAACTAAGGGATCACCCTCTTGGGTTTTGTAGAGCTAGGAATCATGAAAGATTTATGAGGAATTATAAGCCTAATCTCGAATATCAGAGCAGACCTAGATTCAGAAGGAATAAAGATAAATCATGTTATTATGGTGGTGATGGTGATGGTATTTCTGATGATGATGATGATAAACCGGTGAGTGGATCCAATAATGGTGCTTCATCTAACAAATATTGGGTCTTTATTGCTATCAAGGGTGATTCTCCGGAATCTGTCATTGAACCAACACATACTGAGGAAAAGGCCTTGGCTGCTAAAATTGAAGAAAAGGATGAATGGGTTATAGATAGTGGATGCTCACATCACAAGACTGGTGACAAAAGAAAGTTCTTATCACTATAAGAATTTGATGGTGGATTGGTCAGATTTGGAGACAACAACACATGTAGGATCAAAGGAAAAGGAACAATATCATTGGATGGTAAGACTAATATTGATAATGTTTATTATGTTGAAGGCTTAAAGCATAATCTTTTAAGTGTAGTTCAGATGGTGGACAGAGGATTTAATTTGCAATTCAACGATGGAAAATGCAAGATCACTAATAAATCTGGATTGGATATTGCTTCCAGGTTTTAGATTAATGGCAATATCTTTCATTTGAACTCTAGTGAGAAGGCTTGCTTGATTTCTCATATTGATGAAAGTTGGTTATGGCATAAGAGGATGTGTCATGTTAATTTTGATTGCATAGTAAAAATCAGTTCAATACCGATTGTCAAAGATTTTCCCAAGATTGTTAAACCTCATAATCCAATATGTAGAGAATGTCAAATGGGTAAGCAAGTTAGAACTTACTTCAGAAGTGTACATGATAAATTTAATGAAATCCTTGATCTTATTCATACTGATTTGTGTGGACTGGCAAGGACTAAAAGTTTTCAAGGTGATAGATATTTTATGTTACTTATTAATGACTCTTCTAGAATGATATGGGTAGCATTTTTGAAAGAGAAATCTGAAGCTTTTGAGAAATTAAAAATATTTAAGGCTATGGTTGAGACTGAGACAGGACTGAAGATAAAGTACTTAAAATCAGATCATGGGGGTGAGTTTACATCTGGTGAGTTCAACAACTTTTGTGAAAGGAATGGTATTAGGAGACAACTTTTTGCACCTAGAACCCCACAACAGAACGGATTGGTGGAAAGAAAGAACAAAACAATTTTGATGCTACAAGGACTATGATGACTGAAGCTAAATTACTTGATATATATTGGAGAGATCTTGTCAATACTGTTGTATACACTTTCAATAGAGTACACATTAAAGGAGATACCGGTAAGACTCCTTATGAACTATGGTTTGGTCATACTCCTAGTGTCAGATATTTCAGAATTTTTGGAAGCAAATGCTACATTAGAAGAGATGATGCATTAGGAAAGTTTGATCCTAGAAGTGATGAAAGAATATTTTTGGGTTATTCTACTAAGTGTAAAGCATATAGATATTATAAAAAAAGCTTGAATAGGATATTGGAAAGCAATAAATGTCAAGGTGGATGAGCATGGCAGTATTCAAATCAGAGCATATGATTATGGACTGGAAGATGGATTTATTAGACCTGAACTAGTAATGCAAGAATTAGTTCAGAATAGTGAACCAGTGACACCAGTAGCATCAAAGAATTCAACAGTGATAGAGGAACATCAGAATGAATCAACAAATCAAGAAAATTCAAAGACTCCCAGGTATGTAAAGATAAATCATTTTGAAGATCAGATTATTGGAGGTAAATGGAATGGTGTGATGACTAGGAGAAGGTTAGCTACTGAAGGGGTATGTTTAATTTCTCAAACTAAACTGGAATCTTTCATTAACGCAAGTAAGGATGAAAATTGGTTAAAAGAAATGGAAGAGGAATTAGATTAGATTGAAAAGAATATGACATGGAAACTTGTACCTACACCTAAAGACAAGAACATTATTGGAACTAAATGGGTTTTCAAGAACAAATTGAACGAGGAAGGTCAAGTGGTAAGGAACAAGGCTAGACTTGTTTGCAAAGGTTATTCATAGGAAGAAGGAATTGATTATAGGAAACTTATGCCCTGATTGCTAGAATTGAAGTGGTGAGACTTTTTGTTTCTTATGTTGCACACAAGAACTACAAAGTATATCAGATGGATGTTAAATGTACTTTTCTGAATGGATATCTTGAAGAGGAAGTTTACATTGAACAAACTGATAGATTTTCTTTATCAGAAGACAAGTACATGGTTTGTAGATTGAAGAAAACTTTATATGGACTTAAACAAGCCCCTAGAGCATGGTATACTAGATTCGATAAGTATATTTCAAAGATTGGTTTTAGTAAAGGTAATACTGATAGTAACTTATATTACAAATTTGAGCATGATGACATATTGATTATTGAAGTCTTTGTGGGTGATATCATTTTTGGAGGAGAAGAAGGTCTATGTATGAAATTTTCTAATGATATGAAGAATGAATTTGAAATGTCTATTATTGGTGAGATGAAATTTTTCTTATGTTTGCAAATTACTCAAACTGATAAAGGTATTTTCATTTGTCAAACTAAGTATGTGAAGGAGTTACTTAAGAAATTTGGACTTGAGAATTCTAATGTCGGTACTCCTATGATAATCGGTTGCAAATTGTCAAAGGATGATGAATCACCTAAGGTGAACGTGAGTAGATTCAAATCAATGATTGGTGGTTTATTGTACCTAACTCATACTAGACAAGATATAATGAATGTTGTTTATATTGCTTTTAGATTTCAGTCAAATCCTAGAGAAACTCATGATATTGTTGTCAAGAGGATATTTAGATATTTGGCAGGTACAAGAGACTTTGGGCTATGGTATCCAAAGAATAATGACTTCACATTATGTGCATATACAAAATTTGATTGGATAGGAGATGTGGATTACCAGAAGAGCACTACTGGCAGTGCATTCTTTCTTGGGAATAAGTTGGTTTCATGGATTAGTAAGAAACAATCATTCACTTCATTATCTACAACTGAAGCAGAATATGTTGCAGTTGCTATCAACTATACTCAGATATTATGGATGAAATAGATGTTAAAGGATATAAAGGTAAGTTATGATGAGCCTATTGTTATTCACTGTGATAATACTGTTACTATTGATATGTCAAAGAATCTAGTATTTCATTCCAAATCAAAACACATTTCTATAAGGTATAATTTCTTGAAGGAAAATGTTGAAGCAAAGGAAGTCAGACTGGTTTATGTGCCTACTAAGGAACAAATTGTAGATATTCTAAGGAAACCATTGCCTAAAGACACCTTTGAATATCTCAAGATATTAGTTGGGGTTTACCAACCCTCTAGAAGAGATGCAGAGATGCGTCAATATGGTGAGCTTATCAGACATACTTTTCTGATCCGGGTTGATGAAGATGGTGCTACTACTCAGGAGGACTAGTCAGTTGTTTAGTTCAGTACTCTTGGTTTAGTATCCATCCTTTGTCATTGATGTCAAAGGGGGAGAAGGTATTCATGTGAAAACTGCTAGATCTTTTGATGGTTCTGGAGTTTGTTGGCATTCCTTGGCACTTGGATGTTTTTCACATTCAGTGTTGTCATCAATGCCAAAGGGGGGGATTGTTGGCAAAATGTTGGATTTGGTTAAGTATTTTCATTGATGTCAACACTATATCTCGGTTGGAGACTATCCTGGTTGGATCTATCCCAGTTAGTCTTGGTGAGCATTCTAGTTTTCACTGTGATTCTGATCCGGTATGATCAGGCCTCTAGAATCTCTTTTGGATGCTTATTCTGATGGTTATATGCTTTCTATATTCTAGTGGTTTCATGGTTTGGTTATCGCTTTTTGTATTTCTAGTTACCATTTGGTTTATGCCTTTACCAGCTAGCTTTTGGCTTTACTGACTTCTAGAATTCTCGGTTAGCTTTAGCGGTATGTTGTTTTGGTGACTTGGTTAGTGGATTTTGGGTTTGACTTATGGAATTGATTTCTTTCATATTGTTGGTGCTTCTTGATCATATCCCAAGCATTTGGTGACTTTGCATTAGATTGTGTGCTATTATGGTGGTCCTATTTGGATCCAGTTAAACTTTCACTGAGGGTTTCTATCGGTAAGTGAAGCATGTTGGATTTTGATCTTAGCAAAATCCCTGATAGATATAATTGTTTGGTTACTTGATTTAGGTCCACACTATGTAATGTAAATCATAATATTTGTCTGGTGGTATTATGTCATGTATTCTTAGTAATCATGGGTTTATGGGTTTAGGGTTTAGCCAACCTTGTCAATAAGTTTGATGACCTGTATTTATAGGTGACATATTCATGTTAATGGACATGCGATGGTTATGGTTGGTTAAGTGTGTATTATTAGAGAAGGATTAAGTGCAACTATAGTCATATCATTCAGGTGAAGGTTGAAAAGGTTTTGTATTAGAGAGCATACATCAGTGCTTAACCGAAACTGTATCAGGCATTAGTAGATGCTACTTTCATAGTTCATTATTTTTCTAGATTGTAGTCCGATGATTTTGTAAGTCAGTGAAACTTCCCTTTGTGATGAACAGTGCACTCTAGGTTGTTGGCCTTTATGCATGTATAGACCCCATTATAATTATTCACAATACTATTGTAGAGTATTCATCTGATTGTGGGTGGGGTTTCCTATCGTGGTTTTTCTCTTTCCAGGTTTTCCATGTCAAATATTGGTGTTATGTGTGTTGTGATTTCATGTTATATTCTTCAATGGGTTGTGCTCTATTAAAAGGTTTATAATCGAATTGATTGATATTATTGTTAGTAAACTGATTAACCCCCCCCCCCCTCTCAGTTTACTGTCGGTATCAATGCATTCCAACAATACCTTCTTTTGAGACCACATATCCCAGTCACTTACCCTCATGGACAACAAATACACATTTCTTTGGGTTAAGGGATATACTAAACTCCCTATAGCTCTCAAAGATCTCCTTCAAGTAAGATAAATGTTCACTTCAATTTTTTAAAATAACAGTTATGTCATCCAAATAAACAAGTGCAAACTTATACATCAAACCTTGAAATACCAATCTATGGCACACTGAAAGGTAGCACTAGCATTGGACAAACCAAATGCCATTTTCTTATAAGACATAATTCCCCATTTGGTTGTGAATATTGTTTTGAATTGATCCTCCTCCACTAAAACTTGATTGTACCCTGAGAAGCCATCTAACAAAGAAAACCTCTCAAAACTTGCAACAACTTGAAGAATTTGTTCCATGGAGGGCAGCAAGTATCTATCTTTGAGTGAGGCCCTATTGAGGTCTCTAAAATAAACACAAAGTCTAATTTCACCATTTTTATTTCTAAATGGGACAAGGTTAGACACCCAAGAGGTGTGTTTGATAGGGAAAATGATGTTTCTCTCAATAGGTTTATTCAACTCTTTGACCATTAGGGGCTCAAGCTTGGGGTTAAGAGGCCTCTATGTTTGCCTCACAGGTTTGGGATTTGGCTCAAGCTCTATGGTATTGGGAAATGTTAGGATCAAAGTCTTTTAAATCTTACTACTGCCTAGAAAAAATGTCACTAAAATCTTGGCAAAGTAATATGAAATCATGTCTCTCTTCTAGTGTAAATTCCTTGCCAAGCTCTAACAACTTGTCCTTGAAGATCTCAAAATTCTCATCATGTTCTTTGATTTGCAGACTTGATTTCTCTTTTCTCACTTGATCATAATCATTGAAGATTGACTCCAATGTGACCAAACCCTTAGGTAACTTATTTGATTCCAGCTATATAATCTAATCCTCATACTGTTGTTTGAGCTTCTCTTGGTTACCACTTGAGAATTCTATCTCTTCCCTTAAGAAGTTAATGATATGTTAATCACTATCAAAAACTTGCCAATGATCAATATTATTAGGAATAGAAGACCTATAAATCGCATTAATATACTATTGTTCCAAAGTATTGCTGATATCACTGGGAATACCATATTGATCTCCTATTGTAGCTAGTCTATTAGCATGCTTGTTAAGATTTCTAGAAATAGACAACAGATTGAAAGCTTGAAAGTATTTTATAAGATCCCATACCCTATGTTTATAAGACCTCAAAATCTCATTTTCAATGGTACAAAGACCTCATACCTAGTTGACAATCAATTCACTGTCACCACACACTTGCAGATAGCTAATTCCTCTCTTTTTTGACCATTCAAGGCCATAAACCAAGGCCACATATTCAGTTGTGTTATTAGTGCAGCTGAAAGAAAACTTGAAAGATGCATAATACTTGTCATCATTAGGAGAAACTAGGATACAACCACTACCACCACCATTCTTACTCCTTGACCCATCAAAATAAAGCTTCCAAATCTTATTTGAGTGTTGGTTATCATGTTGTCCTTCATTCTTAACCAAATTTCGGACACCAAGACCTTGCTCATGAAACATATATACCCCAAAACTTACCTCATCCATGTTCTTGAAGGGATCTTCATCAAGATTTCTAGATTCCCATTCATCCAAAATCATATCAGGGATGTCCTCAATAGGGGTGTTTGGGTCTCTTAGTATAGGCTAGTCATCTTGCTCATGAATGACCAAATTAACATTTGTAGCACTAGGGACATATGGCTCCATGTGATCATTAGCCAAGGATTTTGATTTAGTGGTAACTTTCATCCTGTACCTTTTCCTAAATAACATGTGTGACCAATCTGATGACAAATAACCCCCCAACTTGGTTGTAAAGTCTCTTGATATGTAAATGTCAAAGTAAGGTGGTAAATCTATGACAAATATATTATGTGGGATTGAAAAGTTGGGACAAGCATGGATGGTAAGATTCAAATTTCTAATAACTCCAACAATGTTTACATCAGCTCCATCTAATTGAACTACACCCTTATTCAATGGCTCATAAGACAGTCCTAATTTATCTACTAGCTACTTTGGCATGACTGAACTACTTGCACCTGAATCTATCATATAGTTATCTACTAGGTGTTGGCCAATGATTAAATTTACATAGAAGGGGGGTGGCTTGATTACCTTGGACTGTTGTTCACTTTTCTATTGGGGATAATTGATGAGTACTATTGGTTAACGGATTGGATTTCTCAAAATTTACAAATAAATACTCCTGTTGCCCAAAAAGAAAACCAATGATAACTAGCAGTTGGGTAAATAATCATTTTTTTTAACCCTCCGCATTAAGGTACAGCTCCCTATATGATATTCAATGAATTTTGAATAATATATTTTTTTATGTGATTCACTTTTAACCAGAAAGTAAACAAAAGGCTTCAACATTCACTAGTCAACACAATATGAATGCTTAATGATGGATAATGAAATTCATAACAAGACATTTGATCTCAAATGGAAATTAACTCATAGGATGATAAAAGAATATTTGAACCCTGATTGATACTCGCTCATGTCTCACAAGACAAGGGGAATCAGAAATTCAAAAGCTTTCAGCTAGTTTCATTTACCAAATTGATTCGCGGACTTCAAATGAAAAATCAGAGAAAAGAAACTGATACACGAACACATAATCATTCCAATAGAAATTTTACGCATTCAAAACACACAGGTTTCTCAAGCTGTATCATATATTTCCTTCCACTCAAAGGTGGGTATTCCACTGAAATTACAAGTGAGATTAGTCTGTTCCTCCCTATTTTTACACCAAAAATTCTATATCGCGCAAAAACATCCTTACTAATATATATAGCCGCCAGGCTTAATTGTCTTTTTTTAAAACAAAATGAAATATGAAAATCAAGAGACAACCATCTATAACTGAAATTAACTAAACGGCTGCAAGCCATAAATAGAGCCATAACGAAAAGAACAGGAAACGGCCTAAATTGTCTCTGGGGTGTGCGTGGTGCCACGTATATTTCGTCACTCCATATGAGTTGCAGAGAAGTTATGAACAACTTGGTAATGTGGGAGCCCAATGTGTAGGATGTGTTGCTTCCAAACTTCTTTATCCATACCCACTTGTGTGACTTTAGTTTTATGCACTTCTAAGTGATCCGAACAGACAACCAACATGGATTCAATGCGAGCTACTCTGGTGAAGTCATCTCGGGTGAAAGATTTTGATTCTTTAACAGAGTTTATTTTCCCTTTGAAACTCTGCACCATATCTACTATCTACTCAATAGTTTGTCTGTCTTCTTTCAGAAGTTGTACATCGATGCACTTCAAGTCTTTCTGCATCACAACAATGAGTTCTTTCAATTCTTTTAACAACTTAATGGACTCTTCGTGACCTTGTTTTATGATTGAATTTCTCCATTCAATGTTTTCCTTGGCCACATGTAGTACCTTGTCATCCAAATCATTTACTACCTTTTCTATAAGGAATTTCATGACACCATACTTTTGTACATCTTTCATTTGAACCAGAACTACAGCCCATTTTTTCCTTTCCTTTTCCCACGCCGACACCTATGTTTCAAGATCTTGAGTTACGGTCACGGCATCCTTGTACACCCTGACCAAATTAGCAATATTCTCTATTCCCTGCTGAATTATGAATTCAAGCCACTCCTCGAAGGTTTCTACCAGCATATGATTTCTCTAAACCTTATCCAACAAATTCTGGTTCATGGAAGATTTAGGATCAAAATTCTAAGGAACCTGTGACAGGGGCTGCGGGCTGGGATGATGAATGGCATTAATGTACTCGGCCATCTACTTCACAGTCTGTTTCAACTCCTGTTTGTCTTTCTCATCTTTCCATGTTCTGGACAACATTCATTTAGTAGAGGACTCTAGGTGTTTTGCATCAGCAGCCCTTGAAGCAGTTCCTAAATCAAGCTTTTCAACAACAAAATCCTGCTCAGTTGCATTCTCTGGATCTTTGTCTGAAATCGGCCTAGCCACTTCAGCTACCCAGTGCCCTGTATCCTCATCCACCTCCAGCATAGCCTCTGCTTTTAGCTTTTTAGACTTAGGTGTTTTCCCGAGGCATTTACTCACCATATCCTCCATGGCTACACTGATAGGGACTACGATGCATTTCTTACTTATTGATGCTCCCAACCACCTTGAAACGTTTGAGGATATCTTTGCTGGCAGCATTTGATATTCAGATGAATCCATGGCATCTAAGATAGTTACTTGATTGAGGCTTTCCCCTAGCTGCTCCTTTTCTTTACCTGCATCTTGAGCTGCAGGGATGTTTGCTTCCAGTTCACCCATAATCACTTGCGCCTCCTCATTATCAAGAACTATGATAGTTTCTTTTCCTGTAATGTCTGCACCTTTCCTTTTACTTCTAGAACGGATGACTTGAATCGTTGAGGGGCCAAACAGTGGTTCTTTAAGTCTTCTGGTTTGAACCTTCTCACCTTGAGTACCAAAGACACCTGCAATATCAACAATAATGTTAGAAGAAGAAATTGGTACAGCAGCATGAGATTGCTCAACTGATTTCTCGACCGAGGCAACGGTCAGTCTTATTCCAGGCCTATGATCTCTTAACCATTTCTCCATTCTCCTTATTACATTAAAGGTCCTAGACTGAATATTTTCTTCTTCTCTCCTATCCCAATCAATTTCAGGAATAGGTTGGTCATGAACTCTTTTATTGAACTCTGGTTCCAATACATCTTCACCTTTCGCTTCCTGTATTCCTGCAATGTTCATTGGCAATTTCAAAGTAATGATTTGCCGTAAAGTGAACCTCGACCATAATCTTCTCTGAACTTCAAATTCATCACAGCAATCCGCCCAATAGTCTTCTAATTGGGGTATATGTGAAAAGTTCACATCAGTATTCAGGTGCTTCACTGCATATTCTTTGCTATTGAACCCCTGCCGAGCAACATATGGCGGCAAATTCATCTTCTTGAGTTCCAATTCTAAGTTCAATGCATCAAAAATAGTTTGGAAACTATAATGTCCGAGTTCAACTGGGAAAACTGCTTCAGATTCACTTTTCATCCCAAATCTCTTATCCACATGAGCTAGTTGTCTGCTAACTTCTAAAAGTACATAAATGTCGAGAGCATATCTGGGTAATTTGAAAGGTTCATCTTCAAAGCCTCCAATTCTGATATAAGTAAATCTAGGAAATTGAATAAAACAACTCCCATATGTGGTGACCAACTTTAATGCCTCAGGTGACATTCTATTATTCAAATTTCCTTGCAGTTCAAAAGTTAATCTTCCCACAAAGACATCATTTCATCTCAAGAAGTTTTCTGTGTACTTTTGTATTTGCAAATGTGGATAGCACTCGTAGACCTTCATTCCATTAACCCAGGGTTCTTGATGTAATCCTGGCCATTCTCTGATACAGGCTAAAATATAGAACAAGTATGAAGTCATGTGAAAATTAGTTGTTCCAACGAAATTACTCAACCCTTCATGCAATCTCTCAGCAATTACTTGCACCTAGTCTAGGTATTTTTCACTAGCTAATAATACCTGAATGTAAAAATACATCCAGTCCTCCCAATAGAAGGCATGTGAATTCCCCTTGTCCTATTCAAAAGGATCACGATGTCCCTGACTTCTGTGATGAAATGCTCTCTTGTTAAGGGTTTGGGCAACCTAGAACCTCCCTTCTGTATTTTAAGGAGCCAGTTTCTAGCAATGACACTCCGATAAACACTTCTCTTCTCAGAGAAAAATGCGTATGAGGTTCCTATGGACCAATCTTCATACGGCTCTTTGTGAGGAATTCCAATTGCAGCCATTACAGTTTCTCTGTCAATCCGCACTAGCATGTCTCCATTATTGGCTCTAATACACCTATTACTAGCATCATATCGGTTCATGCATGCATATACTAATTTTGGGCAAGGAGAAGCAATTGGGAATGCAGCGGCCTCAACAAGACCACTATGAACTATCCTTTCCATCATGGAATTGGTTGTTGGGTTCTTGGCCCTCTCTAGAAAATTATCTAACTCATCCTGAATGAAGGTTGTATCATCTAACTCTGGAAGGGTACTAACCAAGCATGATGTTCGACCCAATTTAGGCAGAGTCAGTCTCATTTTTGCTTTAAATTGCGTCAATCAGACTGCATTCAACTCTGAAGCAAAGAATTACACTTTCCAATTTTTAGAACTAAAACAGAGCAGGGGAAAATAAGCAATTGAACTCACCTATCTTCAACATCAAACTATGAAACCCTCAGAAGAACTGAGCTAAATTACATTCTACGTCTCCACTCTTCGCCAACGGCAACAATAATTATCTTACCTGAGACGCCCCATATTTAAAGATGGAAAAGACTGAAATGAACCAACACATGCTTCGGCCCAGCTCGTTCATCCGTGTAAAGTCACTTATGATTTGATATAATTCTGACATGCTTATTAATTAGAAATCAACTCCACATAGTCGACATGCCTTCTCATGATTGTTTCCATAATTGCAATTTGAAAACACGAAAACCAAGGAAAATTATGTTTTGATTGCACCGCCTTTTCTTCCAAGACACCATCGGGCTGATTTGAAAACACCACTTTGAACCTTGAACTAATTTTAAAAGAAGTTCATTGGTTCAAGTACAAAGACAACAAGTCACATTTGCGAACAAGCAGAAAGAGACAAAAAGAATGTTCAATAACACGGGAATGAACCTTGAACCTTGAACCATTTCAAAAGAAAAGTTCATCGGTTCAAGTTCAAAGCGACCACAAGACTAGTACTAAAGAGACAACTGCAAAACACAAAACAAAAGACCAATTGAACCTTGAACCTTGAACCGAAAAGGTTCAAAGTTCAAGTTCAATGACTATACTAATGGTGACGTAAAACTTTATGGATCGCATTTTGCTTGAACTTGAATTGTGAACTTTATTAAAGGTTCGACGAATGAGTACAAAACTCGTTTGATGAAGACTTAAGTCCTATGAAAATAATTACCCTTTTTTTTTAATAGGCTATAAATGAAAAATAAAAAGGGGGCAACAAGTACAACCTTAGAAGCTTGTTGATTAGAAGGTTGATTAGAAGGCTAAGCAGAGAAGGAAAGGTCATACAAGGCATCATGTAATGAATCCTTTTTCCTGTGTAGAGCTAGGCAGTCCCTCATTGACACATTAACTTGAGTCTTCTTTAACTGATCTAAGATATTAAAATCATTCATACTAACCTTTTGTTGTCCTTTAGTAACAATAGTATCTCTTTGTGCTTGTACTGGTTGTGGTTGACTTTTAGGCTTATCCTTGGCCACTAGAGGTTGTGCTCTTGGAAGAACTTGAATATTCTGAGTAGAAGAAAACCCCATTTGGCCTTGTGCACTTGTGGAAGGCTGATCATTTCCTTTATTAGCATGTTGCCTCATGTCAATAACCCTCTTTTTTGATCTTGTATTTGCTGCTATAGTGGTATATGACTGATTTTGTGGTTGATTGACCCCATAGAACTCCTCACCTTTCCAGTTCATCAAGGTGACATCCAGATTGCCTTGTTCCATTTGTGTTGATCGTTGCTCCTTGCCCTCTTGAGGTGAATCTTTTGGGACAATGGCACTATTTTGCACCATTAATGCTTGATTCTGAAAACCATTAGGACAAGTAGACAGGTTATGTCATTGATTACAAGGATAACACCACTCGTAATTAGCTGCCATGTTATTCTAAATTGGAACAATATCCCTTGAAGAGCTACGGGCATAAGGATTATATTGCTATAAGGGCCTTTGGTTGGGATTCCTCCTTTGAGATTGAGGATTAGGCCTATATGGAGCTTGGTAAGGTGGTTGATTGTACTACTTTTTAAGGTTAACCAACTCATTACTAAAATTTTGCAAGGTCTTCTGCATGTTGGCATTTTTCTCTTTAATGCTTATCAGCTCTTGCAAATGGCTAGGAACAACATGCTCTTGAGCTGCAACTTGGGTATTATATGCTCGAAATGAAGGGACAACAACTATAGTAGGTGGCATTACATGGGTAATTGGTTGTATGTTAGCAAAATATGGCATGAGAGGCCTAAGTGCTATTTTCCTTGCTTGAATTAGACTATTCTCATCCCTAACAACAACATCAAATGCTACTAGTAAAGTATTACCCCCCACAGACTGTATTATAAGTGAAATATCACTATTTAAAGCCTTAGATAAAACAAGAAAGCATAGTCATTTGAGGGCTTCATTGATGTTGAAATTTGATTCCAAGTTCTCTGGAATCAGTAGTTGAAGTCCATCATGTGCTCATGTGGAGCCCTTTTAATGGTAGTGAGCTGCTCCACCAATGAGAGATGATCCGACTTGTCTTCAAAATAATTGTTCAAATGATCTCCCAGCTGGTCCCATGTAGCTATTGAGTTTACAGGTAAACCCTTGAACCAGTGAAGGGCTTTACCCTTGAAAGAAGATGCCAAGAGCCTCAATGTGACATTTTCCTTCAATGATGTGATACACTCCACACAAGGATACCACATCTTTGATGTGCTCTATAGCTATAGTATGATCTTCTTTGGTGAAGAAAGGTAATCTCTTGAGTGTTGCAGCTGGAATATCACTATGTTGGGCTAGATTCAAGGGACTCCCTTGATTAAAAGATATAAATGGTTGGTTCCTAGAAGGTTGATTATGAGCCGTATTATTTCTTGAGGTACTAGCACTGCTAGAATTACTACAATTTTTTGGTATTTGAGCTGTAGAATTTAAAAATAGCGGATTACTGTATGTTGTCATTACTGGATGGGAGTTGGGAACACTAGGTAATAGAGTACTTTCTAGATTTGGAACCTTGTTAACTACCCTAACCTTCCTTTTTGGGGGTGATAACTGAGAATGATGGATGGGGGTTATACTTTGCCTAGTCTGATATTTTCTCATAAGTTAGCATTGATACTAGTAAAAAACCAAAGACTAAGAGTCACCAGGTGTGAAAAATATTATAATGTTGCTCACACCAAGGCAACATATGGTGGCCTTCTATGAACTAAAATAGTCCAACAATCCTACTGAGCATGCCAAAAACTATTGTCACAAGGATTTGCACCTAATACAAATTTGAAATTCGGCAATCCCGTACAACATGGGACTACTCTCAGGTTGTGGGTATCCTATAGAAAGAGTAGACCTCTAGATTATGGGTTGGCTCCCTTTAGATCACCTAAAATTAACTGAAAATATGACTTGGGAAAAGGGTAAGGAGGATATGCAGAAACTGAAAACTACTGCTTAAAAGGCAATACACCAATGACTGAAAATGACTTACTTTGATATTGAACTCACACAAATCCAACAATGAAACTAAAACAACTCACAACTCAATAATGCATGCTTTGCATAAATATCTCAAATGAAAGGTTTGAGTCTTTCAGATATCTATGTAAAGGAAAACAATATAGCTTTCACAATTTCATTCATCAGATAGCATAACACAATCACTAATCTGCACTATAGCATGCTATACCATGAACTCAACATTGAAGGAACTAGATAAAATGAAGGATTATTGAATAACAATAATAACAATTTCATCAAAAGAATTCACATACAACACTTAGAACATAGATATAAGAGAAGGAACCAACTTTTTATTGAAAAGGAGTCTTTTTAATTAAAAATCTCAATACTGCTTACAAAGATCTGGAAATACTCATAAGAAATGAGTTACAGAAGTATGAATATCTCACTAACACATTTGGGGTCATTTTCTGATGAACTATCATCAGAATTTTGACATATTAATATCATAGATTCGATGAAATAGCAAAAAGATTTTCGTCACTCAAATTTCATCAGAATATTCGACGAACAACTTTTCATTGAAATTCTGACACTATGTTCATCAAAAATTGATACATATTGTGGCAGTCTAATTCGTCATAATTTTGACAAATTCATCAAACCTCCAACGAACCATGCACACTATTACCATCAGTACATGTTGGGGTTTTTGTCGGAAGTCCGACGACAAATGGCACTATGTGTAATACCCTAAAAGTGGTCACCTAAACCATGGGCCCCTAATCTTGACAACATCACCAAAGTCCTAACCAAAGGCAATTAAATCAACTTTGAGCACACAATTAATTAATTCTTCAATCATTAAATGTCACATGGCAAGTGAATTATTCTATATTAATTAAATATTTATTTAATTAAATTATTCATTCCAAGAAAATCATTTTGATCAATTATCCTATTTAATTTATTAAATATCTTAGCATATTTAATTAATTAATAAATTTGCCATTAATCATAAAAAAGGAATTAATTTATCATAAAAGAGGAATTAATCACAAAGCAAGAGTTAAATTGAAAATAAAATAAAAGAATTGAATTGAAAGAGAAATCAAACTTGAGATATTATTTCTTCTTCTAAATTGAGATAACTTGAAATCAGAAAAGCAATTAAATGAATTGAATCATTCTCTAAAATTGGAACTCAAAGCTTTTGAGAAAAGAAGTTCAGTTGCATTGAAAAGACTCCTTTCTTGAATAAACAAAAGAATATGCATAGAATTATCTATTTTTATCTCAAGTGCATGAAATTAATTGAATTATATCTCTAATGCAAACTTGAACTTATAATCTAAATGCATTTCAATTCAACTATAATTTGAATCTATCTCAAGGTTAACTGAATCTGATCTCTCAATTATTTCAATTATCCTAAATTGTGCTTTTTCTTGATCTCTCTTGTGATTCTCTATAAATTCAGCCTTCATCTCTCATTCAAAACACCCTTGAGATTTATTGTTATTATGCAGTTTTTGCTCTGGAGTCATTGAAGATATTGTGCATTTTTGAGCTTATTGCATCTTAGCTTTTCTTTTTGCATATTTAGTTCAATTATGATTTCTTGAATTCATATAGCTTACTATTCATCCATCTAGAAGAATCTTGCATCCATTTAGCTTAATATCATGCTCATATAGATTAAATCCTTTGTCTTGGTGTAGTCTAGTCACTGGTATTGCTTATACAAATCTAAGAGCAAGTCTATACTCGCATATTTTAGAAGGCAATTGGTCGATTTGTTATGGTTTTATTATTCATGCTTATATCTGTCTAACCATACATGTAATGACTTAATTGAAGTGTTGTGTCTTACAACTTACAGATACTTATTCCACTTTTCACACACACACACTATGCTCTGATGAGAATGTTGTACCTGCAACACAATTTGTTGTCGCAAGTACAACATTCCCATCGGAAAATGATGGGGATAATGTCGTAATTTCGATGACAAATGTAACTAAACTCCAACAAGAATGTTGTACATGCGACAAAAAATTGTGTCACACGTACAACACTCTTGTTGGGGCCTATGTTAGGCATTTTCGTCGGAATTTTGACAAACAAGCAATATTTTTTATTAAAAAAAATGTCCATTCTACCCCCATATAACATGGACACACCAATTACCATCAGGGAATATAAAGCATTGCAACTATGGAATATGATTTGATAAGCTTTCTCAAATATTGAACTACCCCTATATAACTCCTTACCTCAATGACAATGAAAGTGTTGGATCACTTCAAAATGGCTTCCACTTTTACTAAATTCCTAATGATGGTTGGATCTCAGCTACTTCATAGACTTAGCTATCTTTGATCTTAGACTTAGGCAGCTATTTGGTGTATTTGGTGACTACCCTTTTAAAAAGTTAAATGAATATTTGCCTATGTAATCAACAATATGAATATAAACAACAAAAATCTATTTTCTACAATTCATGGGTTAAACTCCTTGTCTCAATGACAATGAAAGTCTTGGATCACTCAAAAAGGCTTCCACTTTTACTAAATTCCTAACGATGGTTGGATCTTTCTCTAATAAATTTTGATCCGAGCTACTTCATACACTTTGCTATCTTTGATCTCAGACTTAGGCAACTATTTGCTATATTTGGTGACTTCCCTTTTAAAAATTTAAATGAATGTTTGCCTATGTAATCAGCAATATGAATATAAACAACAAAAATCTATTTTCTACAATTCATGGGTTAAACTCCTTACCTTAATGACAATGAAAGTCTTGGATCACTTCAAAATGGCTTCCACTTTTACTAAATTCCTAACAATGGTTGGATCTCTGTCTAATAAATTTTGATCCCTACTACTTCATAGACTTAGCTATCTTTTATCTTAGACTTAGGCAACTATTTGATCACAGCTACTTCATAGACTGAAGAAAAAACCATGTTAGTAACAAAATTTCTAGACAATAAACAAGGAAAGCTCACCTGTATATTGTAGGACCAGTCTGATCAGAGAGGACTCACAAAGACAGGTACATTGATTTCAGTCCTCAGAGAATAATTAGTAATGCACTCAGGAAAAGATAGAAGACACAGTTGTGATAGTCCAAAGGAGTACATCTCTAGCCAACATAAGAGCAATTAATGAACAAGACAATCCTCTCAAGAATATCAAGGATTTTTACTGCCTTCCCGAGCATAATGCAGTCATAAAAGCATTACCAAAGCTAGAAATTTGATAAATAGTCTTATCTAATATTTCTACCAAAACACATCTTCAATAAGGGCATATGATTCACATATAATCATATACAACATGCATTAAGATTGCATTCATAAATAATATATCTCATAGTGCAAGTAAGCTATAAACACAGAGGTCATATGACAAGAGGGATCATGCACAAGATTAGAAAGCAATAATATAATAGTGGAAGGCATTGTCATAGGTTTCCTCAAATAAAATTATGCAACAATGGTATTATAAAGAGTGGCCTCTAATAGTTTTTAGCATCAAAGTTCAGGTATCCATGAACAAAATATTCAAGAAGTAGCCTCAAGAGTATAGGAGAGATTTGAGCAAAAAAACAAGAAGGAATACTGTCATGTTCTATTTGACTACTACAACACAATGGAAAAGCTATGCATTGTAGGATTGTCCTCAGGAAACCCCTATAGGGTTTAGATTGAATAATTACAATCAAGGGTAAATAAAAGAGCGGAGATTTGATGTTGTTGCAACATACATAAATATAATAAAGGAACAGTGAGCATTCAAATTTGGTGAACAGTGTCAAAGAAATACTCTTGCTATTGTTTTGTTTTTGCAAAAGGATGAAGACAGGTTTACTTCATTTTTTCTAGTTCACATCTCGAAAAGTAATCAAAGGAAAGAAAAAACACAGAGCAACTTCATAGTATAAGATAATGAACTCTATAAACATCATTCAACACCAAAGGCCTTTTCATCTTATTTCATAGAGACATAATCTACATGCATAATGAGGGTGAAATAAGTATGCAGTGTTTTAATGATAATATCCAACCGCCTTTTAAACGAACATCAAGGACCATAAATGCACAGTTGCCGAGATATACAATAAGGTGATATCAGTTGTTAATCTAAAACTTTAATAGCATTTTATGCTCTGTTCCAAGGGTATCATTAGAAAGAGCAAAACTAGTAAAGCCCAGTAAGTGTGCCAAAAGGAAAATTTGTAAGCCCAAAGATTAGGTGAATTTTGATCTTAGCTACTTCATATACTTAGATAATGTTTTATCTTAGACTTATACAACTATTTGGTGTATTTGGTGAATGCCCCTTTAAAAAGTTAAATTAATATTTTCCTATGTAATCAGCAAAATGAATATAAACAACAAAGATATATTTATAAAAATTCATGGGTTAAACTCCTTGACTCAATCACAATGGAAGTTTTGGATCGCTTCAAAATTGCTTCCACTTTTACTAAATTCCTAATGATGGTTGGATCTTTGTCTGATAAATTTTGGTTGTAATAACCAACCTTAATTAACCCAACCAAATTGACCATTCTTTTTTTTTTTGTTTAATTTAATCATTTATGTTTGATTCAATCGCATACTCTGGGCATCCATCCATTTGGATTAGGCATTCATCCATCCGGGATGAGCATCTAACCATATAGGTTAGGCATATGTCCATACGAGACATAAGATTCCATCTATCCAATATGGGATAGGCATCTACCCATACGGGGTAGGCATCTATCCAATCGGGATAGGAGGTGCTCTGGCCAGAGACTTAGACTCATCGGGACCATTCTAGTCCTGAGCCACTCACTAAGTACTACACTCTTCTAATAGAAGTGCACCGAGGTCGTCGTCCTTAGGAGTAATTAAATAATATAATTTCAAGCTTGAATTCCGCCTCGGAATTTGGCTTAAAGCCTCGGGAAGACAAGTGAATCCATACGGGATTCCTTCCGAGTATGCATTGAATTACTTTTTCCATTTTATTTTACTTATCTTTCAATTTAGGATTCTTACTCAATCCTTCTTCTTACCAAGCCTAGACCCCACCCACGAACGCTTGAGTACAAGGGACAACTCCGTCCCAAGACTGCCTACATACCCGCTTCGGCACGGGATCAAGGCGTAAAGTATGTAGTTCTATTTTCTACTCTATGGTTTGATGTAAACTGATTAGTGGGTATGCAACCCTTTCTAGGTTCAATGTCCCAGACAATTTCTCTGCGGTTGCTACCCATAATGGTAGCGCTTAAGCAAAGGCTCAAGATGGCCTATTGCTTGTGGCCTAGAACAACTAGATCCTAATTCTTATCATAAGTGTCACCCTTGACCCAATTGTCAATCGTCAACATCTCTTCAAGATTAAATCAACTTCATAAAAGCATTCCATTCAATCAACCCTAACAGGGGTTTACTATGGTTTAACTCCACAGATGTAAAGTCATTTAAGAATTATCTTATTAGATTATCGATCCAAGGGGGATTACCCGCCCCTTGGATTTTAACTTCCAAGTGTCCCTCATTACTCCCCAATGATTTATAGGGATGATGCCATAGACGTCATTGATGTAGCTTTATTAGGCGTTAAGTGCAGTTCAACATGACGGCATTACCCATAAGCGTGACCCAGAGGCACCGTATATACCGAACGCTACTAGGTTTTGGTTTCCATCTTCCTTTATTTAATTTTCTAACTAAGAAGCTATGAAAACATCATGCTTGAAAATAATCACGAAGTGAATGTACATAATTAGACATTTCGAAGTTTAGTTATTTGAATAACTACTTTGATAGCTACCAAGCACCATTTGATAAAAAGAAATACCATTCTTCTACAACTAAACTAAAATATATAATGGTATGATAATGACAATTATGAACTCAAACATGTAACTTGCATGAAGATAATGGGAAGGTAACTTGCTCATCAATGAATGTAATTTAACATATAAGCAAAGTGCATGATACAAAAATAGTGACATTTACATACGACATTAAGTAATGTTTAATTTGATCGTGAGAATATTTAAATTTAGAGTTGCTAGTTCCAATTGAGTAATTCGTTTATATCTTTGGAATTTTTTTGGATCAAATCATGTTAATAAGACTTATTTGTTTTTAAGTGAGCCTAAAATCACCAATCAAGTAATCCAATAAATCCTTAAAGGGATTGAGATAATAATTTAAATTTCAACCCTCTTCACAATAATCCTAATTTATTAACTTAAAATTTTACTAAAACAATTAATAGCAATTAACTAAAATTTTACTAAAACAATTACTAGCAATTAATTTATAATTTAACTAAAACATTTATTAGCAAATAACTTAAAATTTAACCCAAGGTAATTGCTAAAATTCCAAATTGAAATTGTAAAAGGAATATATAAAGAAAAAGGGCAAATTGTTTGTTTTTTTTTTTGGTTTTTTTAATAGCAAATAGGGGGGGGGGGACCACAGGTCCCCACACCCCTGCGGTCCTACATGCGTAGGCCCATAGGGTTGAGGAGACACTGCAGGGCCCCCCACTCCCCTGCGGCCACTATCGTGATAGTGACCGCAGGGGTAGTGGAGGGTACCACTGCCCCCTCCGGCGGTTACAATAACCGCCCCCTGTACGCCATGCGTTATGCATAATTTTTTTTTTGAGGTCATGTCATATTAATCTCTTGTGATATTAATATATCTTTAGCATTTGAAATAAATTTAATATACATAATATATATATATATATATAGTTTACATTTTCAATTATTTAATGATATATATATATATATATAAACAAAAGAGTATTCATTTATGAAAATAAGAACATGAATAAAACAGATAATCAAACAATTGTTTTAGATTGATTTTACACTAATAGGAGGTTAATATTTCTAGTATTCACAGGGGGATAGAGAGTTTATTTCCAGTTTTCACAAGGAGATTGTTTATTTCTAGCATTCACAGGAAGATTGTTTATTTCCAGTATTCACAAGAAGATTATTTATTTCCAGTATGCGTTTCCAGTATTCACAGGAGGATTGTATTCAACTAATATTCACAGAGAGATCTAACAGGGAGATTTATTTAACTAATAATCACAGAGAGATTTATTTGACTAATAATCACAGAGAGATTTGTTTAACTAATAATCACAGAAAGAATTATTTAACTAATAATCACAAAGAGATTTGTTTAACTAATAATCACAGAAAGAATTATTTAACTAATAATCATAGAGAGATTAAAGAATGAGAATCACATTTCCATTTGAAGAACCAGAGAAATGAATTAGAGGGAAGAGATAAAGATTAAGATTCAAATCACAGAAGGAAGAATTTTAATCTCAGAAAAAGAGATTTTAAACAATTAAAGGAATATGAATTTTTTATTTTGCTAAAATCTTTGAAAAAGAAAACAAAAAGCAAGATCATGTGCATATTTTCTTAAGGGAAATAAAATAAATAAATAACTATATTTTACATGCACTATATGAAAGCATTATCATTATTATTTATCCCTAAATAAAAGATTTAAAATCTAATAAAAAAAATTATTTATATAAAGGAAGATCTATAACTATTTTTTTTTATAATACTAATTCCTCATAAGTGAATGTGAAATAACAAGGAGAGAACCTAGTTTATCGAGCTTGATGTTGAATCCACTGGTTATCCTTTTGATCCTTCCTTGCAACTTGAGAGAAATCCTTCAAACAACAACTTAAAATTCCTGCAATGAAAAATGAGACTACCAAAGAAGATCTACTTCTAAAACTTGGGAAATTTCCTTCAAAACATAATCAACTCCCTTCTTTGAAACTTGCATACAATTTTATAAGAAAATTCCCTCCATTCCACTATCTAGAAAATTTAATTAGAAAGGAGATTCTTTTCCAATATTGGGCTCATGCAAATTGATTAAGAACTTAATGGGGGAGTTACATGCAAGGTTGTGGAGAATCCTCTAGAAGCTTCTTATTCTTCCTACAACATGTGCCATAATTGGGAGTGGAAAATAAATAAATAAAAATAATGTTGTTTGAATTATATTCTCCAAGTGTGTGTTTGTGTGTGTGTGTTCATTTTATTCTTTTATAACATTTATTCAATCATTTTAAGTAGTTTAACCAAAATGTAATAGAATTGCATTTTAAATCCAAAAGTGATAAAGGAGGTTTGTGACATCCTCCCCCCCTTAATTTGTGCATCATCCTGATGCACTTATTGAATGTATCCAAAAGAGTCTATAGTTCATGATTAGCTTAAAACAAAAAAGGAAACAACTGTTGCATTTCCTTAGTATCCTCCCACGTGGCATTCTTTTCATCATACTGATTCCATTGCACTTTGCATTGATCAACCTCTTTGTTGCGTAATTGGCACTAGCTCCTCTCCATGATTTTGAATGGCTCTATCATTATTCCTCCCATTTCCTGGACTTGTAAAGCATCCCAATTCAAAATATGTTTCTCATCAAGTACATACTTTTTAAGAAGAGATACATGGAAGACATCATGGATTCGGCTCAACTAAGGAGGTAAGGTCAACCGGTATGCAATTGGATTAATCCTTCCCAAAATTTTGAAAGGCCCAACATAACGAGGTGCAAGCTTAGTCTTTTTCCCAAATCTTATGGAACTCTTGTGTGGCCTAACCCTTAGGAAGACTTTCTCTCCCACCTCAAATTCCCTTGGTGTCTTGTTCTTGTCTGCATAAATTTTCTGCCTATCTGAGGCTTCCTTCAATCTTTGCCTAATTTCCTTAGTTTTCCTTTCCATTTCCTTCAACATATCTGGCCCAACAATTACTCTATCTTCAAGACTATCCCAACTCAAGAGTGTTCGACATGGCCTACCATACAATGCTTCAAAAGATGCCATTCCCAAAGATGTTTGATATGTATTATTATAAGCAAACTCTACCAGAGGTAGGTATTCTTCTCATTTCTTCTATTGGTCCATGCAGTACATGTGAAGTAGGTCTTCCATAATTTGATTTGTCCTTTCTGTCTAACCATCAGTTTCAGGATGGTATGTAGTGCTAAAATTTAGTTGAGTTCCCAGAGCTGATTGAAGAGTGGTCCAAAATCTTGAAGTAAATCTAGCATCTCTATCTGATATGATTTTCTCTAGTATTCCATGCAACCTAAATATTTCCTTAACAAAACGCCTAGCCAAGGTAGGTGCATCACCCGTCAGATTCCCTGGTATAAAGTGTGCCACCTTAGTGAGTTTGTCAATTACCACCATTATTGCATCATGCCTAGAAGGTGACATGGGTAACCCTTGCACAAAATCCATGCTAATAACTTGCCACTTGTGTTGAGGTACATCATGTAACTGTAATAATCCAGCTGGATGTCTATGTTCTGCCTTTACTCTTTGACACTCCAAACATTTAGCCACATACTTGACTATGTCATTCTTCATCCCTTGCCAAAAGTATAAATTCTTTAGATCTGCATAAAGTTTGTTAACTCCCAGGTGCCCTGAATAAGGGGCATTGTGAGTCTCTGACAAGACTACTTCCCTTAAGTCTCCTGAATTAGGAATATAGATTCTATTATTGTATCTGAGCAACCCATCCTCGTCTAATGTATACCATTCAATCTTAGGATCGGTTGGGTCATGTTCTAATGTCAATTCGACTTGCTCATACCATGGGTCATGACCCTGCTCATCCATTACTTGCCTTTTGAAAGAAGTTTTGAATGTTGCTATAGTCATCAAGTGTCTCCTCCTACTTAAAGCATCTGCCACCCTATTTTCCTTCCCCTCAATATATTCAATTTCAAAATCATATTCACTTAGAAACTCTAACCACCTTCTTTGTCTAGCATTTAAGTGGGGTTGGGTAAAGATGTACTTTAGTCCTTGGTTATCTGACTTTAACTCAAAGGGCTTCCCTAGTAAGAAGTGTCTCCATTTCTGTAGGGCATGCACAATCGCTGCTAACTCTAAGTCATGGGGTGCATAATTAACTTCATGAGTCTTCAGCTTCCTAGATTCGTAAGCTACTACCCCTTCATCTTGGACAAGTATTCCTCCTAAACCTTCAATAGAAGCGTTAGTTATGACTGTGAAGTGTCTGTTCGGATCTGGTACCTTTAGAATGGGTGCTAAGATTAGTTTTCCCTTCAAGATTTGGAATGCCTTATCACTTTGTTCTATCCACACAAACCTTTTACCCTTCCTTTGTAATGAGGTGATGGGGTTTGCTATCTTAGAGAATCCTTCCACAAACCTCCTATAGTAACCTGCTAGCCCCATAAAGCTTCTTACCTTTGAAACATTTTTAGGGATCGGCCATTCTACTATTGCCTTTATCTTATCTGGATCAACTGCTATTCCTTCATTTGATATTATATGCCCAAGGTAGTGAATCTTTTCCTTAAAGAAGGCACATTTTGACAATTTCCCATATAACTTATGTTCTCTCAACCTTTGCAAAACAATTTGTAGGTGTACTAAATTTTCCTCCTCATTCCTAGAGTAAATCAATATGTCATCCAGAAATACCAAAACAAATTTATCCAAGTAGTCATGGAGTACACTATTCATTAGGTTCATAAATGCAGCTGGGGCATTGGTTACACCAAAAGGAACTACTGTGAATTCATAATGCCCATATCTAGTCCTGAAAGCTATCTTCGGAATGTCCTCCTCCTTAATTCTGAGTTGATGGTATCCTGATCGGAGGTCTATCTTTGAGAAAACTACTGCTCCTTTCATCAGGTCAAAAAGATCCTCTATTTGAGGTAAGGGATACCTATTCTTTATTGTGACCTTGTTCAACATCCTATAGTCGATGCATAGCCTTAAGGTTCCATCCTTCTTTTTAACAAACAAAACTGGCGCTCCCCATGGTGATACACTTGGCCTTATTAATCTCTTAGCTAAGAGTTCCTCTAATTGCATTTTGAGCTCTTGTAATTCAGTTATGTTCATTCGGTAAGGTGCCCTTGACACTGGTTCAGCTCCCGGTAGTACTTCAATAAAAAACTCAAACTTCCTTTTAGGGGGTAAGCCGGGTAATTCTTTTGGAAAAACATCCTTGAATTATTTTAAGAAAGGGGTATTTTCAAAGGTCGGGGTATTTTCCTCCTTCCCTTCATCAATTTCAACCATTTAGATTAAGCCTCCTCTTCTTCTTTCCTTCTTCAATTGCATGGCTGATATGGTTTCTATACTAATGGGGTTAAACTTTCCTTGGATTTTGACCCTATTTCCCCCATCATCCGAACATTCAACAACTTTATTATAGAAATCTACATTAGCTTCATGGTTTGTTAACCAACTCATTCCAATAATTACATCATATAATCCTAGGGGTGTCACATAGAGGTCTACCCTTGTTTCAAACTCAGGAAATTGTACCCTTGCCCTCAACAAACACTTAGTTACTTCCCTAGCCATTCTAGGGTTTTAACTGAAAGTTAAATTATGTATTTAGTTCTTGATTTAGGATTTTAAAATTTAATTTCTACCATTGCAAAACATTCCCTTAGTTGTATAAATTGAAGTGAGCACAAGGCCTAGAGTTGAACCTTTGCTCTGATACCACATGTAATAACCCACCTTAATTAACCCAACAAAATTGACTATTCTTTTTTTTTTGTTTAATTTAATCATTTATGTTTGATTCAATCGCATACTCTAGGCATCCATCCATTTGGATTAGGCATTCATCCATCTGGGATGAGCATCTAACCATACGGGTTAGGCATCTATCCATATGGGACATAAGATTCCATCTATCCAATACGGGATAGGCATCTACCCATACGGGGTAGGCATCTATCCAATCGGGATAAGAGGTGCTCTGGCCAAAGACTTAGACTCATCGGGACCATTCGGGTCCTGAGCCACTCACTAAGTACTACACTCTTCTAATAGAAGTGCACCGAGGTCGTCGTCCTTAGGAGTAATTAAATAACATAATTTCAAGCTTGAATTCCGCCTCGGGAAGACAAGCGAATCCATACGGGATTCCTTTCGAGTATGCATTGAATTACTTTTTCCATTTTATTTTACTTATCTTTCAATTTAGGATTCTTACTCAATCCTTCTTCTTACCAAGTCTAGACCCCACCCACTAACACCTGAGTACGAGGGACAACTATGTCCCAAGACTGCCTACATACCCGCTTTGGCACGAAATCAAGGCGTAAAGTATGTAGTTCTATTTTCTACTCTATGGTTTGATGTAAACTGATTAGTGGGTATGCAACCCTTTCTAGGGTCAATTTCCTAGATAGTTTCTCTACGGTTGCTACCCATGATGGTAGCGCTTAAGCAAAGGCTCAAGATGGCCTATTGCTTGTGGCCTAAAACAACTAGATCCTAATTGTTATCATAAGCATCACCCTTGACCCAATTGTCAATCGTCAACATCTCTTCAAGATTAAATCAATTTCATAAAAGCATTCCATTCAATCAACCCTAATAGGGGTTTACTATGGTTTAATTCCACGGATGTAAAGTCATTTAAGAATTATCTTATTACATTATCGATCCAAGGGGGATACCCACCCCTTGGATTTTAACTTCCAAGTGTCCCTTATTACTCCTCGATGATTTATAGGGACGATGCCACAGACGTCGTTGATGTAGCTTTATTAGGCATTAAGTGCAGTAGTTCAACACGACGGCATTACTCATAAGCGTGACCTAGAGGCACCGTATATACCGAATGCTACTAGGTTTTTGTTTCCATCTTCCTTTATTTAATTTTCTAACTAAGAAGCTATGAAAACATCATGCTTGAAAATAATCACGAAGTGAATGTACATAATTAGACATTTCGAAGTTTAATTATTTGAATAACTACTTCGATAGCAACCAAGCACCATTTGATAAAAAGAAATACCATTCTTCTACAACTAAACTAAAATATATAATGGTATGATAATGACAATTATGAACTCAAACATGTAACTTGCATGAAGATAATGGCAAGGTAACTTGCTCATCAATGAATGTAATTTAACATATAAGCAATGCACATGATACAAAAATAGTGACATTTACATACGACATTAAGTAATGTTTAATTTGATCGTGAGAACATTTAAATTTAGAGTTGCTAGTTCCAATTGAGTAATTAGTTTATACCTTTGGAAATTTTTTGGATCAAATCATGTTAATAAGACTTATTTGTTTTTAAGTGAGCCTAAAATCACCAATCAAGTAATCCAATAAATCCTTAAAGGGATTGAGACAATAATTTAAATTTCAACCCTCTTCACAATAATCCTAATTTATTAACTTAAAATTTTACTAAAACAATTAATAGTGTGAGATTTTGCCAAGATCAAGAGCTCAATGAAATGTACAAAATAGAGACACAATATAGGACAAGAATAAACTGTATTCTCATCAATAGAAAATGATCAATAATATCAATTTCATACAATGTAGATGAGCTTGCTTATATAGGCAAGGCTAGGGATATGTGAGCACACAAACATGACATGTGGCTCAATAAGAAACAAGGGTAGGTAGGAGAAATAATATAATAGTCCACATGAGGTGGATCACCCACTGAATGTGGAGTGTAACAACAAGATCAACACCATAAAAGGTGGAATTTCTCATACACACACTATCCCAATGTGGCACAAACACCCAAGTGTCTCATACCCAAACTACTATGAAATGCATTTCCTAAGTAAACTTAAGTAAGTGTAATAATATCCAAGATGAATAATTATTTACACCAACACCCCCCCTTAAGTGCAACTTAGGGGAATGCACTTAAATCTACAATGCAACTAAGCAATGCAAGATGAGTCCCGGCTACTAGGCCATGTTAGGTACCCATGTACAAATGCAATGAAAACTCTCACAAAGTGGGGAAAGAGAGAAAAATCCAATGGGAAAAAACCCTCCCCCAAAAGAGAGATGAAAAGCATACAAGAGAACTCTCATAGAAGAATGTGAAGGACAAAACCCCATGTGAGGAAAAAGTCCCCCCCATATGAGAGAAGAAGAGAAGCTAGGAAGCCCCCCCTCAATGTGGAATCTGCACCAATGATAGAAGCTCGATGTATGAAGAAACTGCTCCATGAACGTCGAACAACATTGCTCCCCTTAGGAAGAAACAAAACCAAAGGTGTATCCATGAAGTCTCCCCAATCATGAAGGGAAGATTTATGAAGAAAACTCATGATGAAAGGAATCTCTGAAAACTGCTCAAGTGTCCCCATGTCGATGCTGAAAGGTACCCCCTCCAAAGGTGGTAAACTGTGCCACACTGCTGAAAAAGGCACTCCAAGATCTAGTGGAGATGGATGTAGAACATGTCCCAAAGACTCACATGTCTCTTGAAAACATAAAGAGGCCTCCTCCAACTACTGTACATAAGTATCCACAATCATGTCAACCTCAAAAGAATGATCATGTAGAGAATGAACAAGAGGGTCAGAGTGTTCCCTCGCAACAATCGAAGAAGGATCACCTTCATCAAAGAGAAGATGAATGTCATCAATGATGTCTCCCAAATCTGCAATATCTGTCAAGTAATCATCCCATGAATTTGAAGCTGGAAGATAATGAATATCCTGCTGCACTGAATCACATGAAGGCAAAACTGTCGCACTATTTGCATCATCAGGTGCAATAGGTGATGTGATATCAATATGAGGAGATGAAATACAAGGCTCAAGAATGGGGTCACATGTGAGAATCCCCATGTTCAAGTGCCCAAAGTTATCCTCAAAAACTGAACCATCACAAGAAGTGTGATCAACATGTGTAGAATCATCAAATGTGAAATCATCATCATCAACAAAATTTGAAAAGGAGTATAACCGAGATGCATGATCAACCACCCCAGTCGCAATGATAGCTATAGTCTCCAAGTCTCTAATGAAAACTGAGTCAGGTGTGAACTCCACAACTCTCTTAGTTGCGCCATGTGTGATTTGATAGATAGAAAGGAGATTGTTTGTCAAGTGGGGTACACACAACACATCATTGAAGGAGTTATCCCCAATGTTAATAGATCCTTTCCCAATCACATCCATGTATGTATGATTGCCCATCAAAATCTGTGGCATGGTGCAAGGCTCAAATGTAGAGAACATAGACTGTGAAGATGCCATATGATGAGAAGCCCCTGAATCTAGAAGCCATCTCTTTTAATCATGAGTGATAGTAGCACATAGAGCTTTTCCTTTTGAATGTGAGGAAGTGGAAGTTGATGAATCATCCTTCTTGTAGACTTTAGGCAAATCAATGTTATGCTTTTTGATGATATGTGTGAGCTCATCAATCTTCTTAGAATGGCAATGAGGCTCCTCATGACCAATCTTTTTACAATAAGCACAAGTAGGTCTCTCCCTCTTTGGTCAATTATCTCTCTTGGAAGAGGATGAATCTCCTTTTTTTGGAGAAGATGGTGCTTTGTCCTTAGGCTTTGATTGCCATTTCTTCTTGTTTGAGTTGTCCTTTCCTTGATTTCCTTTGTTCCCTTGATTTGCCACTAATGCTTGAGACTTAGAAGCCTTAAGAATGCCCATGCTTATCAACTTAGTTTGTTCCATCGTCAACATTTCATTGAAAGCATCAAATGTAGGCATTTTGTAGCTTGAACCCATTGTCATCCTATAGGTTTGGAAACTAGAAACAAATGTTGCATATTCTTGTGGAAGCTTGCCTATCAAGTTGAATATCAATTGAGTATCCTTTTTATCAATGCCACAATCTTTGAGTTGTGCCCTCAACTCATTTGTCTTACTGACATAATCTTGTATAGTATCAAAGTTCTTGGGATCTAATATGGTGAGATCACTATCAATTTGATATCCCCTAATCTCATCAACTTGACCATACAAGTCTTGAAACTTTTGCCAAGCATCCTTGATTAGAGTACACTTCTCAATATGAAAAATGAGATCCTTTGATACATACTTTCTTAAGGTACCAATTGCCATGATATTTTTAATGAGCCAATCCAAGTGACCAACTGGATCAACCTTAGGATCAGCGGGAGCAACAATAGTTCCATCAATGTAACGAGTGAGTCATTTTTCCATAAGTTTACTCCAAGCATCAATTTTCCAAGTAGCATAATTATGTGGAGTTAAGAGAGGAAACTTAGAAGAACCCATAGCAGCAAAAGAAAGAACACAAGTGAACAAGAGCACAAGAGACACCCTCCCAAATTCAATCAATCAAAGTACCCCCCCCCAAAGTGATGATTTTGGCACTTTATACTTAGTGCGATTACAATGAGCCACTTTCAAAACAAGGCAAAGTGGACTTATGCTGCAAATTTTACAACTTCTCAAATGAGATACAAGAGACTTCAATCAATAGTGCAATGAATCTAATTCAGATTCAAGCAAATATACAATTACCAAGAGAGCCAAAAATGGCCAAAATCTGAAAGTACAATTTCTACTTACAATGGCATCAACCTGATAGCATCACGTGAAATTAGATAAAAAAATACGCACTTTCAAAAAAAATGGCACCTGAAAAGGAGGTCGTATGACCCTAAACGAAGCCTCTAAAGTTGCAAAAACTAGGATTACTCAGGTACAGTCACCAAAAACTGCATTTTCTGAAAAATCAATGCATCAAAATCAAAAAATTTCTTCACCACTGCAGAGAGCATGAAATTCTAGCCCATTTCAAAACAAAATTCTTGAAAAAAGGAGCAAAAATGAGCAAGATATCATCGTCTGAAGTTGAACTGCAAAAACAGAAATGCAAATGAGAGGGGGTTCCAAAAAAATTTCAAACCCTACTGACGTGTGTTGACGTCATCAAATCACCTGATTAAATTTGATGGTCGTATGACCATCATAAAAACTTCGCCTCCCTGCTGACTGGGCGTCCGTACAGTACGGACTGATGACATGGCGTGATTTGGTTGGCCGAAAAATATTATGTGGCAATATGGAAATCTGACATGGCAGGCTGATTTGGCTGATGATGTGGTGGCCGTACGGATGACATGGCATGGTGACTGTGTGTACGGAGGTTTACCGCGGGCCAGTGGCCACCTACCACATGGCAGGCGCAGGTCTGTCGGTTTTGTAACCGTCGGCGAGAGGATGGCATCGCCGGAGGCGGAAGCAGATCGCCGGAGGTGGGACGGGAGCTGAGGTAGCTGGCGGCGGGAGCTGAGCGGGCCGGCGGCAGCCTACGGAAGGTGGAGACCGGCGGGGAGAAGGCAGCGGTGGCAGGACTCGGCGGCAGCACGGGTCTCGGCGGTGGGCGATCTGCGGGTACACGACGCGGGCGGCAGCGGGTACAGGCGTGGGTGGCGGTGGGTACAGGGGCAGCGCTGACAGCGGGAGGTTCGGACCTGCAACACCTATGACACGCAGGTATGGACTGCACGGGGGGGGGGGGGGGTCTGCGGACCCCCCAAAAAACCAAAAAAAACTTCTTTTTATTTTTTTATTTTTTTTATTTTTTTATTTTTTTATTTATTTTTTGAAAAGTTTTATTTTTCAGAAAATATGAAAAAAAAAAAATTCAAAAAATTAATAAAAAATTTCGAAATCCGTACAATAATAGCAAAATTGGCGAAAAAAATTTTCTCACCAAAATAGGCCGACTTTATAACCAAAATTCATGGAAACGACCTTCTGGACGCAATGGTGGGGTCGGATCTGGTCTAGGACACCTCCAAAAGATGCTGCTCCTCAGATCTGCCTCTTGACGTCGCAATAATGCCTCTTCAAGACGAATCAATGATGCCCCAATGGCTCTGATACCATGTGAGATTTTGCCAAGCTCAAGAGCTCAATGAAATGTACAAAATAGAGACACAATATAGGACAAGAATAAACTGTATTCTCATCAATAGAAAATGATCAATAATATCAATTTCATACAATGTAGATGAGCTTGCTTATATAGGCAAGGCTAGGGATATGTGAGCACACAAACATGACATGTGGCTCAATAAGAAACAAGGGTAGGTAGGAAATAGGCGTGGGTAGGTAGGAGAAATAATATAATAGTCCACATGAGGTGGATCACCCACTGAATGTGGAGTGTAACAACAAGATCAACACCATAAAAGGTGGAATTTCTCGTACACACACTATCCCAATGTGGCACAAACACCCAAGTGTCTCATACCCAAACTACTATGAAATGCATTTCCTAAGTAAACTTGAGTAAGTGTAATAATATCCAAGATGAATAATTATTTACACCAACAAATAGCAATCAACTAAAATTTTACTAAAACAATTATTAGCAATTAATTTAAAATTTAACTAAAACATTTATTAGCAAATAACTTAAAATTTAACCCAAGGTAATTGCTAAAATTCCAAATTGAAATTTTAAAAGGAATATATGAAGAAAAAGGACGAATTGTTTGTTTTTTTTTTGTTTTTTTTATAGCAAATAGGGGGGTGGGGACCACGGGTCCCAACACCCCTACGGTCCTACATGCGCAGGCCTGTAGGGTTGAGGGGACACCGTAGGCCCCCCCACTCCCCTGCGGCCACTGCCATGAAACTGACCGTAGGGGTAGTGGAGGGTACCACTGCCCCCTCCGGCGGTTACAATAACCGCCCCCTGTACACCATGCGTTATGCAGAATTTTTTTTTGAGGCCGTGTCATATTAATCTCTTGCAATATTAATATATCTTTAGCATTCGAAATAAATTTAATATATAATATATATATATATATATATAGTTTGCATTTTCAATTATTTAATGATATATATATAAACAAAAGAGTATTCATTTATGAAAATAAGAACATGAATAAAATAGATAATCAAACAATTGTTTTGGATTGATTTTACAGTAACAGGAGGTTAATATTTCTAGTATTCACAGGGGGATAGAGAGTTTATTTCTAGTTTTCACAGTGAGATTGTTTATTTCCAGCTTTCATAGTGAGATTGTTTATTTCTAGCATTCATAGTAAGATTGTTTATTTCCAGTATTCACAGGAAGATTATTTATTTCCGGTATTCGTTTCTAGTATTCACAGGAGGATTTTATTCAACTAATATTCATAGAGAGATCTAATAGGGAGATTTATTTAACTAATAATCACAGAGAGATTTGTTTAACTAATAATCACAGAGAGATTTGTTTAACGAATAATCATAGAAATAATTATTTAACTAATAATCACAGAGAGATTTGTTTAACTAATAATCACAGAAAGAATTATTTAACTAATAATCATAGAGAGATTAAAGATTGAGATTTAGATTTCCATTCGAAGAACCAGAGAAATGAATTAGAGGGAAGAGATAAAGATTAAGATTCAAATCACACAAGGAAGAATTTTAATCTCAGAAAAAGAGATTTTAAACAATTAAAGGAATATGATTATTTTTTTTTTTGCTAAAATCTTTGAAAAAAAAACAAAAACAAGATCATGTGCATATTTTCTTAAGGGAAATAAAATAAATAAATAACTATCTTTTACATGCACTATATGAAAGCATTATCATTATTATTTATCCCTAAATAAAAGATTTAAAATCTAATAAAAAATTTATTTATATAAAGGAAGATCTATAACTATTTTTTTTGATAATACGAATTCCTCATAAGTGAATGTGAAATAACAAGGAGAGAACCTGGTTTATCGAGCTTGATGTTGAATCCACTGGTTATCCTTTTGATCCTTCCTTGCAACTTGAGAGAAATCCTTCAAACAACAACTTAAAATTCCTGCAACGAAAAATGAGACTACCAAAGAAGATCTACTTCTAAAACTTGGGAAATTTCCTTCAAAACATAATCAACTCCCTTCTTTGAAACTTGCATACAATTTTATATGAAAATTCCCTCCATTCCACTATCTAGAAAATTTAATTAAAAAGGAGATTCTTTTCCAATATTGGGCTCATGCAAATTGATTAAGAACTTAGTGGGGGAGTTACATGCAAGGTGGTGGAGAATCCTCTAGAAGCTTCTTATTCTTCCTACAACATGTGCCATAATTGGGAGTGAAAAATAAATAAATAAAAGTAATGCCTTTTGAATTATATTCTCCAAGTGTGTGTGTGTGTGTTCATTTTATTCTTTTATAACATTTATTCAATCATTTTAAGTATTTTAACCAAAATGTAATAGAATTGCATTTTAAATCCAAAAGTGATAAAGGAGGGTTGTGACATTGGTCTCAACTACTTCATAGACTTAGCTAATACCCCTAGAAAACTTGGTGGAGGGGCACCTCATACTTGATCCATATGGTCATATAATATCATGAATGTAATAAGGGTCTAAGGGCCATTCTAATGTTTTCATGTTTCTAAGGCTTTTAAGTCATTTTGTTCATTCAACTATGTACTCATGTAATGGGGTTTGTAATAGGCCCTATTAGGGGTCAACATTGGTCAAACATGTTCTAAATAGCCAAGATGAGTAGGAATATTGTTTTTGGTCTTGTATGGACATATTTGGTCCTTATGCAATGGTTTCATGGTGTTTTGGTTGGTTACAAGGCCATTTGAAAAAATATGTAAAAGTTGTCAATGTTGTTATGACAACTTTTGTTGTCAACTTTACAACATTTTGGATTAGTTGGTCTCCAATGGTCCAATGGTTCAAAATTCAGTTTTGGACATTGAGAGACATTATTTTGACACATACAAAATCCTTTGAGGTTGAACATGTAAGGTTGTTGATGGTGGAATGAAGGAAGGTGATCTTTGTTACATACATTTTGTGTCTCAGTCCGAATTCCTTGCATTTTCTCATGTTGAATTTGATTGACAAATATTCTCAAACTCCTTGTAAGGTTGAATCAGACTTGTATCTAACACATCTAAGTGTGGGTAAACTTTGAAGCATTGGTTTATATTAATCTTTGGTATTGTTTGTGCTTTTGGGCCTGTGAAAACCCTACCGAGGGTTTCATTTACAATGGTTGGTTCTCAACATTCCTGAAAGTCAAAATTCATGAAAATCAAGGGGATGTTGTGTCAAGTAGTTTATTATAGCATGGTAGGAGTGATGGAGGTTTTCATGATTATTGGAGAAGGGAAAATGCATTGAAGTGCTTGGCATTAGGAGGAATGACAAGCAATTGAAGATAGGTGATGAAGTTGGATGAGTTTCAAAAAATCACAGATGCAAAATTTTGATGAAATTGGTGGTTTTGACACTAACCCTAAGTATCTCAAGTGGATATAAATTTATGTGAGTAGTTTGAAGAGGGGTTGCTTTGTAAGACAGACCTAATTAGGACAGGTGTTGGTCAGGTTGACTGGTTCAAAATAACCCTATCTAAGTTCGACATATGTTTTAGAAGGCCCAAAAGGGTATCCTAATCTATCATTTTTTTTCTTAGTGTTTTGGGAGAATTGTGAGTTATTGCCCAAAAACTGAAAACCTAGGGCTAGTATGATTGTGAAATGTTTGTGAAGAATAAAGATATTAGGAAGTTTAAGAATCACTTCCAATGCTTGAATAATGTCTCATAGGAAGTAAGAAGTCATTGTGTATGGGTGGTTTGGGTCTATTTCATATTGTTGGTGTATTTCCTTTGTAAGGGTATGTATAACCTATTGGGAATTAGGGCTATAGGAAGGAAGGTCACCTTGAAAGCATGTGTTGTCAGCCAATAACTTATTGAATCATTTGAGAAGGGTAAAGTGAGTGACTAAGTTCCTTGGATAGTGTTTATGTGTGTTGGGATTGGGTATTCTACCAAGTTTCCTTGTGACTCTACATCAAAACTCCTTGCCTCAATCACAATGAAAGTCATGGATCACTTCAAAATGGCTTCCACTTTTACTAAATTCCTCACAATAGTTGGATCTCAGATTGATAAATCTTGATCTTAGCTACTTAATAGACTTAGCTAATACTTGATCTCAGACTTATACAACTATTTGGTGTATTTGGTGACTGGCCTTTTAAAAAGTTAAATGAATATTTACCTATGTAATCAAAGATATGAATATAAACAACAAAATCTATTTTTTGTAATAAATAGTATGAATATAAACAAGAAAATCATAATCGAGGACCTTACCTATGATGGTCTCCACTAAGTAACTTCTTGTGGTGTTGTTCGTGTTGGCTCTGTTGGACCCTGCAATTAAGATTCAATACATATTATTCAATAAGATTAACAATGAAGCATAATGAAATATTGAAAAGTGTGTTACCTTATTGAGCTTCTCTTTGTTTCAAGAATATTTTAATATTCTCTACTTAATAGTTCGAACCACGTGAAGGTTGAAGCTCGCCCCCCCCCCCCAACATCACTCTAAATTCCTCATTAACATATAACATTCATTCATTCTTTCATCCATTAATAAAATACAACATTCATTCATTATCACATAACATTCATTAACACATAACATTCATTAAAATTCATTAACACATAACATTCATTAACAAATATCATTCATTAACACATAAAATTCATTCATTAACAAATATTACGATTACAATCATTTGTTTTTTTTGTTTGTTTTTCTTAAGCTAAGTAAAGACTAAGTGTTGAATCATTTTCTTTGTCATTTTTCCCCTCTTTAGTTGTTGTGCCCTCTACTCGTGATCTTAATGTATGCTTAGTCCTGTACTCGCGACAAGGACGCCTATGCAAAGGGGGGTTTGTTGCAATAACAAAGAAATGGGTTAAATTCATAATATTTTTTATTATTGTTACAAGTAGTTCATTAATTAAAAGAACTTTACAAGGGTGCTCTTTACCTGATGGGGCCACATCATCTTCCTGATCGTTTTGTCTAGTCTCATCATCAACATGTTGAACACCCTCTAAATCCTCTGGAGTTGAAACACAAAAGGTTACATTAATCAATACACCAATTGCAATTAAATTCATTTAAAGGAATAACAGTGGTCCTATTTACCTGACGGGGGCACATCACATTCCTGATGTTGTCTACCCTGATCATGCTCAACTTTTTCACCATGCTCTACATGCTTTAAAATATAAACAAAAAAGGTTACATTAATTACTACACAAATTTCAATTAAAGATGTTTAATTGTATTAATAATTACATAAAAAAAAAATCGTATAGAACATGAATACCTCCAATACCGGGATGCACAACATGACCTTCATCATGTGTAGGTTGTGTTCCACCCTTAGTATTCCAATGTCATGTGCATTGTTATCATTTCTTTCTTATTTAAAACAAATATAGTCACTTTATTTTGGAAATTAACATCAAATAGATTATTGCTCAAGTATTCAAATTTTAAATAATTTTCATTTAGCTTATTTACCTATGTGACTAATGCACTAGAATCTTGTGTTTTCCCACTCAATTCTCTTAGTCATTCAGCCATGGCTCCATAGCCTTGTTGGAAGGCAATTTTCATGTCATCTTCTATGAGCGCTCTATTGAATTCAAAGCCCTACATTTTTTCTTAATATCATGAATTTTGCTTCTATTGTTTGATTAAAAAAAATGTTTGAAATTTATTATTTCGATGTGATATTTCATTTATTAATACTTACAATTCGTGCGACAACTTTCATATAACCACCAGAGCCAAGTTTGTGTTGCCTGTGCTTTTCTAGTCTTTCCTTAGTTGCCTTCAATGTGTCAGGAAGCCTATGAAAAGTTTTAAATATGTTAGATTATGTCTATATAAAGAGTAATTAGTACATAATTACATTGTTAATAGTATCACATATGCTCCTTAGCCTAGTGGTGTATGTCCTTTTCTCTTTTCATCTTTCTCCGTTTCATCCGAAACTAGGTCCTTCCACTCCCTGTCTAGAATCATGGGGGGAGGAGGGACACTCGTACTTTTTGTTCTTCTCTAAATCTGTCCTATATTGGTCCCTCACATACTTTATATATGTGCCAGCTTTCTGAAGGTTCTTGGTTTTGTTGAATGTGTCATTTCCGAACAACACAACCAAACAGTTTATGAGTTTATCTTTTAATCATTGATTTTGGGCATTCCACCATGTACGTATGGTGGGACCGAAGATCTCCAATGTAATATCATTTATATTTTTATGAAAAACATCATTGCCTGCAAAAAAATCATGGGATCATTAGTCCAAAATGAGTGATCAATAAGTAAATTACAATTGGACTATATATAATAATAATTTTAAAGTACCTGGAACCTTCTCTATCTTTATGGGAACAAAATCATCAGTCACCACAAATGTGACTGGCAATGTTCCCATACTAGTAATACGAGAAGATCCATGAAATACTCCTACAATATCGCCACTAGTGGCCTCTACATCCCCACGTACATGTCCTACTACACAGGTCGGTGTAGTACTCGATGCCTGAATGTTGCGTGTTGTTGACATTGCAGTTGGCAATATAGGTGCGAATGATGGGGTCGGATGAGGTGGTGTATGCACAAGAACATGGACAACACCTAAAGAATACATAATACATTAAATATATGAGCAATAACACATTAACAAAAGGAGATGAACATGTAAAAATATGAGTTGGTGTATGCACAGAATATGGTCATCACCTGAACCACCTGGAATACCTTGATAATGGCCACCGGCTTAATGAGGATGCAAAAATTCTTGTAAAAACAACACGTACATATTTTAGTTCATGACATAAAAGAGTATAAAATATAAACCATGAATGAATTTATGTTATAATTAAATATTTCATGACTGCTTACTTGCAAGTTTTGTGCTCTCTCTGTCAATTGTTTCATCCTCTCTTTTATCTCATCAATTTGAGGGACTATGAATAACAATTTAAGAATTTCTTTATTATTATTTTTTTGCATCTTTTTTATCATTTCAGCAGGGTTTGTGGAATATGTGATGTCATCATTGCATAATAGTGAGTCCACCTCTATATCGATGTTCTCAGGTACTACAAGTGCCTTTCCCCGAACATCCATATGTGACAACAATATTAGTAAAATTATCAAAATTAATCCAAAACCCTAAAGAAAAGAACATAATAATATATCATTTTGCTTGTATCTAATTTGTACAATTACAATAAGGTTTACCTACTGGGTAGAAGTGCTCAGAACTACATCCTAGTCTATGCTATGTGTCGAATCAATGTCAAGCTATAACAAAAATTAAATATAAAAAATATTTGTGAAATGAAACTAATAGACTTACCCAAAAAACAATAATAAAATGGTATATTGGAGTCATTAATTGGAGGTTGGTTTAAATGGTATATAGTACATACCACCCCCATGATAGTAACTTTGTTTGTATCTATGTGATTCAAATTGTAATCGATTAGTAGCTCTTCCCCTACACTTATTTATTTTATTGCACATACGAATACATAGTTTCCCTCACACGCCTCGAATATGCAATTGGGTTGCCTATTAGTTGACCCAGGTTGTGTACTATTTATAAAACCTACAATATTCCCTATTTCTTTTGGCCTTTTGTCAATGTACATAGCTATATATAATTTGTTGAGAGTGCATACCTACGCATACTCTGTGTATATCGAACTAGTTGCATCCAAATTTTGTAATTATAATAGGGTCTGACATACTCCATCAATTCAACAACTTTTTTGTAACAGACCTTTATGTCGTCCATGGAAAATAGGCCCAAACCATGTAATGATGATAGTGTTATGCGATGTATCCTCTCGTTAAAACAAAAATCAATGTTTATTGGAGGAATTTCCTTGGGTATGCATTGTTTCTGTAGATGTTTATACCTCAAGGGCACCTCAATGTCGCCTATGCTCTCATCATCATAAGAACATGACCCCACTTGAGAAAGAAAAATTCTATGTGTTTATAGAATTTTCTTCTAATCTTTTGACCTCTAGTTGATCTACCTCTTTTAGAACTACTACATATCCCCCTTTCCTCTTCTCTTCCTGAATTTCCCCCACTCAAGGAAGACACATCTAACAAATACCTATTTGGTGGTACCTATAGTCCATCAAATGAGAGAAATAGTTGGTAGAGGGTTGATTTTTATTGTGAGAGGAAATAAATTTTAGGATTCCATGGAGAGAGATGACAAGAAGTTGTAATATATGGTTCACCATATCTTGTTGATTTTTTGCAAATGCTACAAATAGATTTGAGGGTAGGCTATCAAAGGTCCATTGCATGGATTGATAAGAATGGCTCGTGCTTTTTTCCCAAATTCATCATTGAGGGTAATGTTGATGAAGAAGTCGGCCCTAAAGTTGATGTTGAGATTTAAATTTGAATAAGCCCAACTAGGGCCTCAAGTGTAGATAATTGTATTAGAGTTGTTGCTAATGTGGAGGTTTCAAAAACTGAGAAAGTTTGTTTTCCTAGTAATTTTGGAGTTTAAAAAACCTAGAAAAATAGTCTTCCTCGTCACTTAAATCATATAGGAGGGCCGAGAAAGTGGAATGAGTTATACCATGTGGATGTCAAGGTGGTTTAGGTGAGAAAAAAAATCAAATTTTTAACAAAATATAATTGTTAAAACTTGGCTTATTATTAAATCACTCCAAGATGGGTGTAAAGAGAAAGCAAGCAAATAATAAATGGTTTCTATAGGGTGTATTGACTTATACCTGCCGATACATGAGAAGAATCATCACCTTGCCTTTATGTAGATTATGCAGGATCCTCATCAAAGGGGTTCAGGTTCCTGCATATGTAATTCATTTATCTTATGTTATCTTACATCTTATATGAAGGTCAACCATAATCAGATTTACATAAGTCACATGATATGTATGCTAAAAATTACATAGTAGACAACATGAATAGATTTATTTCTTGTTACAATATGCAACCATCATAGTTTACACAAATGCTGAAACAAATGGTAAAGAGTATTCTTCAAGACTATGAAAAATAAATCATTTCATCACACTACACAATACACAATTAGGGGTAGGTAAAAGTAATTTATTTAGTAATTAGAATTGGGTACATACAACTAAATACATATTTGTCTTAAGCATTTTATCAAATAGTTTACTACCTTGCATAGACAAGGCAGTGAACTATTTGAAAAAATGTCTCAAAGAAATGTGTTCTCATGGTGATGGAATGCCATGACAATCCATAGTAATTTGACTTTCATGGCATTCCATCACCATGAGACTGCATTTATTTAAGGTGTTTTTTCTAATAGTTGACTGCCTTGTCTATGTTACCACATTTTTTCATACATTGATTATATTGGTCAAATAGTGCAAAACATATATTCAACATATCTTGGCAATGTTCATTCGGATCACAAATTCTCTAATTACATATAGAAATGTTTAATATCCCATAGGTCAATTTTGATTTTTACATATAATTACATATAGAAATGTATAATATCCCATACCTTGGCAATGTTTACTTATAACTTCATATGAAAATGTTCAATATCGCATAGGTCAATTTTAATTTTTTCGTAGGTACAACATTCTCGTCAAGGCCTATGTTAGGCATTATATGGGATATTATAATTAAATCTCATTTAATATCCCATTTAATTATAATCACCATGCAAATAAAAATTCATGTCTATGTAATTGAAATATCCCATTTACATATAATTATAATATCCCATAGGTCAATTTCAATTTCAAATTATTCTGCAAAGCAAAAGACTTCAAAAAACTTCATTCCCACAAGGCAAAGTAAAAGACCATTGGTGCGCACACGAGAGGAGATTCGATATAATATCACATACCTTGGCAATGTTTATTTATAATTTATTAATCAAGTCTGCACTTCTTATTTAAATCAGATGTGCAATTCTAATTTCCAAATTATGTCCCCCTCAAATGAATTTTTGTATTTTGAAGTAACCGAGATCAAAATTTAACAAACAAATGGTAAAAGTGAAAGCCATTTTGAAATGATGCAATAATTTCATTGTGATTGAGACAATCATACACTATGCAAGGACAAACATACCCTTGGACTTCTAGGATAGTCATACCCTTAGACTTCTAGGACACTATTTCATTGCCATTTTGAAGTGATGCAACTTCTCGGATAGTCATACACTATACAAAGACAAACATGCCCTTAGACTTCTAGGATAGTCATACCCTTAGACTTCTAGGACAATCATACCCTTTGACTTCTAGAACACTATTTCATTGCCATTTTGAAGTGATGCAACTTCTAGGACAGTCATACCCTTATACTTCTAGGACAATCATACCCTTATACTTCTAGGATAGTCATACCCTTTGACTTCTAGGATACTATTTCATTGCCATTTTGAAGTGATGAAACTTATAGGAAAGTCATACACTATGCAAGGATATTCATACCCTTAGACTTCTTCACTCTTATCAATGCCTTAGGGACTTCTAGGAATTTGATAGTAGTTACCCAAACTTCTCCACCAACACTAATCGTCCAACCAATCAAGAATGAATCAATTCCTTATACCCTGTCAACAAGGCTAGCCATTGTCATTTGTAGGACAATCAAAGATCTTTTCTTTTGGGGTTGTTTAATTGCCTTACCCAACCTTGTAACTCTCCAATAACCTTTATTCACTCTCCTTCCTTCCCCTAATCCTCTTACTCAATGAATCCTTTGCATAAGCTCAACATTAACCACTCCTTGCTGCTATATTTTGACTGAGACACATTTTCAGTCATAAACCATTTTTAAAAATGTGCCAACATTTATTTGAGACCTTGCAGACAATATTATAAGAAAGAACACAATATGATGCAAATATTTCCTCATTGGTATGATCAATCAATCAGGAACTAATTTAAAATACATTTTATTTGGCCATTGATTACCCTAATGAGGGTTTTGACTGTGATTCACAAGAATGAGTCAATCTTCTTCTATACACTACCAAAATAGATTGTAAATACCTTCAACTTGATTTTGAACCAACTTTACATCATTTTCTTCCAAAATGCAACTTTTGCATGACAATATTTTTTGTCAACTTTGATAATTTTGCACAAAATCCCACCTAGACCAAACCTAGACCTCAAATGACTCAAAATGGATCCAAATAGGTCCAATTACATCATAAATAGACTTTTACATCCTAATTTCCCTTTACAATACTCATTTACTTATACCACAAACCATCTTGAGTGTTCAAGGATTAGGAAACATTGATTGTCAAGAGAGTGTATGAGGGTCTTGTTTTCATTCTCATATGTGTTTCCAAGAAAGGGTCTTGAGTTTCATAATGATTTTCCTAAATGTGGATGTGTGTTGAGCCAATGGAATGTGGTTTGACTACCGGGTGTTGTGAGAACTTGAGGGGTGTGCAAGGTATTGGGTCTTGTGTTCAGTCATGGAAGTGAGGTACATGGTGTTTATCAAGTCTTGGAGTGGTTGTAGATGTGTGAGTTTGTGAATCCTATTAAGGAAATGTGTTGATTAATTAGGAGAGTGAGAGCACCTAGTTGATGGAGCACACCTACTAGATAGGTGAGTTGGGATAAATTGTCCCTAATTGCTGAGTTTGTGTGTGGATGCTCTGCATCAATTTTGAAGTCTTTTGCTTTGTATAGTAATTTTAAGTATTTTACAATAAAATTGAAATTGACCTATGGATCTCATTCTGATAAACTATATTTTATTTACTCTCTATATCAATGATTAGGTAAGTCTATGTAGTAGCTGAGATCTGATAGGGTAATTTTTAGCAAAAGGGAAACAAATAAATCTAATTTTGTTTGAAATGCACATAAGATGAAGCTAAGTGATTTCTCACCTATAAATTGATTAGCTAAATGATTGATCCAAACTATCCCTCACTCAATGAATTCTATTCGGGTTCTTCATTCACCATCATCTCTCACCCTATGAATATCCTCTCCTGCACACGCGAATGAAGTCTTCTGGCAATAAGGATAAAGGTATAAGGTGGGATAGTGAACTGTAATATCTATGAAGGAGCAATCATGAAGCAAAATTTAAAACAATATAAGTACAAAAATACTGCTTGGAGCAAACAAAACATAGGTACCTTTCAAATTAAGAGTAACCTTATGTCTAATTGATTTCAAAACAAAACATAGTCTTAACTAGCACTTGCCTTACCCAACCTTGCAACTCTCCAATAACCTTTATTCACTCTCCTTCCTTCCCCTCAAATTACTCACAAGTATATATGGATATTGTTTTATTAAACAAATATAAATCACATTACAAAAATTGGAATCAAAATAGAGGATAAAATCCTTAATAGGTTGCAACACATTTCAACCTATTTCCTCTAGTATTTGGACCCTTATGCTTTATTGCACCTTCAAATATACTTCTATTTTCTAGTTTCCCTCCTTTTATCATGAATTACCACTTCCACTACCAAAAAATGCTCAAAAAATGGTCATAATAGACCCTTTTGTGACTTTAAGAAAAAAATTAAAATTTGTAACTCCTGCCCAAAATAGCCTAACTTTTGGGAACCATAAATTTTAATTTGGGCACCTAATTGAGCCTTTTTTTAACTAAATATATTGGAGTACTCTACATGCATCATTCACTTTCAAGGCCTCACAACATCATTTGAAGCATGAAACCCCAATTTTAAAGAAATTTGTGAGAAATTTTAAAGCTTAAGTCTTTATTATCTTATCACCTAGACCTATTCTTGTCTTCAAAATCACCCAAAATGTACAAAATTCAATTTTGGAGCTTTCAGAGAAATTCCAAGGTGTTTCATACCCATACACAAACTTAATAGAAAAAGAGGTCATGCTAATTTTGACCCTTTTTGAAAATTTGGAAGTTCCACTTGAGTTTGCTAATTTTCACTTGAGTTTGCAAAAGTGGCTCATATCTCCACCTTGGTTGGAGTAAAGAAAGTTCATGCCTTGACTTTAAGTAAAGAATAGAAGATTTTATAGCCTTTGAAAATGGTGTAAATGTAATTATTTAGTCACATATAACAATATTTCTCTAGTTGTATATAATGGTAGGGTTTCAATTTCACTTTACCATAACTTCCAAGAATATGGGTTGGAATAATTGAGACAATAAGAAAGCCATAAAGGACAATACAAAATACAAAATAAATAATTATATGGTCTATAGAGATAAAGACAACTTAATCTATAAATGGGTAGTCTACGAGGCAATTATTGTCATGATCATTCATGAACATGCAAGAAACCATGATAGTTGTTACATAGCTAAGTTTCAAAATATGTCTAATACATTCCAAGGTAAGCATAATCTATCCTGGGCTTATAGTTATGTATAAAAAAAAGGAAAGGCCAATTGATAACTATCCAATGCAAAGGCCATATAATAATAAGAGATAGGAGCTTTGTAAGAGTGAGAACAAAGAGATATGACAGTCAAAATAAGGACAATCATATGATATTACATGAAGGATTATCAAATCCTTTTAACTAATTTTCAAGTCATATACAATGCAAAGATAACATATAAATACTTTGAAAGGGAGAGTAATAGTGAAAGTCAAGGACTTTTGATTAGTAAGAGCCTTAAGATTTAAAGGCCATGGAAATCATCAAGGGTGTTAGCCATTACAAGTAAGATTTTTTGACAATCCTATGAAGTCAAGATAACCAAATAAATATGAAAAATATATAACCTTCTATAGGACAATATGATAGACCTACCATGAAAGTACCTATAGAAATGACAATGTAGAGGTAATGATGACATAGAAGGGAAGTTATTTCTTACTCTCTAGCTTTGCAAAGACTAACCAAGATCTTCACTAGATTTGAACAATGTTTATGGTTTCTTATAAAAAATTGCATGCAATTTATTTTGGATGATACCAAAATAGCATTAAAACATATTTGTGATAATAGGAAAAGAAGAAGACAACTTAGCAAAGAAGAGCACAAACCTATGAATGATGAGAGAAAAGTCAAGTGGAAAAGATACTTGATGCTAATTATTTGCTAGACATAGAAGCAGGAGGTTGGACGGGTTGGTTTGAGCTACCCTCCAAAATAAACAAAAGGGTGACTAGTGAAGACCATGCATTTGAAGCTAATTTAGATGTTGAAGAATTGAATAAGGAAGATGATATAGAGTTTTTTCTTGAAAACCTATTTTATTGAATTATCTGATGGACCAATCAATTAGTGGAGTTGTATTAATGCTTAAATTTCATGAGGGAGCCTTGGCTTTCCATATTGTTAGGCCCAATATGGAAAGCTAATGTACTAAGAGGGGAGGGGTGAATCAGTACTTCAAAACTTTTCTTCAACAATAACTTTACTGTTAAGCATAAACTGAATAGTGCAGTAACATAATATAATGCTAAAACAAATAAATAACAATCATACATGATTCACTCCATAACACATATATTTTGGTTACACAGAAACTCTTGGTTAGAGAGAAAAACTGCGGTGGGGATGACACCCACAACTTCACTATTGCAATAATAAAGGTTGCTCGGTTAGAGCTACATGTTTAGCTATTTCTGATAGCTTACCCTGTTAGGAGTATCAAGATCTATTAGATCTACCTTCCTAAAGGATTTTACAACACTTATTCTAAATGATGCACCTAGTTAGAGGGTTTACAATTTATAGACTTAGTTAGAGTCTTTTACCTTGTTAGAGGTTTTTCTTACAACTCAAAATATTACAATCAAATTTTTACAAATTATCTGCAACTTTACATCTGAAATGTTATAGCAGATTCTATGTGCTCAAAATGATATTACCTTGCTTATAGCATACCTCGGTAATCCATATATTAACCCGGTAAACCTTTTTGTTTACTCTGTTCCTTGACTGTTCTCTGAAATCCTTCTCAGTGACCTCTGTGTTTCTTTGTCAACTGTAACAGTCATAACACTCTATGATATCTCATGATTTTCCTTTTTGTATATGTCTTGCTTCACACACACATGCACATGTATACTTGCACATATATCTAATCCTGAATTCATGCTATATAAATAGATCTCTTATGTTGATGATCTGGTCCATGCTTCGATCTTACAAACATGACTTCTCGAATGAATAACCATGCAAAATATTTCATTGGTTAGATGACCTCAAAATCATACACAATCTTTAAGTGAATCTCCAATGTGATAACAGTTACTTGTTCCTTGATCTTTGTAACACGTTTCCCATATATGTCCAGGTTCAGTGAATCTGGTAACACGTTTCACTCGATGTGTGTTCACTCGGTATATCATTCTTGCTGCTCGGTAGACATAGAGTGTTACTCGGTAGAGTGTTCGGTGTATACTACGCTCTGAGACTACTTTCTTCTATAACCGACTAGACTGTGCTTACCGACTGTTCTGTGCTTACTGACTGAAAGATTCGGTAGAAGTAACCGACTAGAATATATAGAATAACTTTTAACATAAGACTAATGGCAATCTTAGTAAGTAGTAATAATCTCCCCCTTTTGACATTAGTTGAGATGTTTGACAAAAACTACTTTCAAAGTTATAACTCAAAAATCTATATACTTGCAAAATTTGACTAAACTGACAATATATACATTTGTCAATGAAATAGTATATTCAGATGTACTCCCCTTATCAATATACTGTACATAACTCCGATTTTGCATGCTCGGTGATCAATGTTCTATGTGTTGCTCTTGTTCTTTGTTTACTGCTCTGTTCACTACTCGGTATACTCCCCCTGTATACTACTGTAACATCGTAAATTGTATGCACTTGCTAAAGCAGTACAATTTCACACCTAGTTTAGCACCCGCCTTGGCGCATTTTGCATTTTGCATTATATTTCCCCTTTAGCACTTAATTAATCAAATTAATTAGGTCTAAGGTTCTATTTCATCATCTTCCACATCATAAAGTCGGGCCCTTTCCATTAAAGTGTGCCCCTTTCATTTTATTCCTCCAATACATCATTTAATCAAAAACCCTAATTAGGTCCTATTTTGAACTTAGGGGCTTGATTTCGGGGGTCAAAACATCTCGAAATCACCTATAACTTGGGGATTCACTCTAAAATCATCATATCCGACGGCCCTGAAAATTTGGTGAAAAGTTATCGGGACCGTGGCGCCCGGAGTGCACATGGTCCCGGACATTTTTCCCGAAATTTTAGGAGCGCAATCCAATCATAAAATAAAGCTTAACCCCAAGAAATTGGTGGGAGATACAATCTCTAGGTCGGCCAAAAGTTGGAATTAAGACCTAGGGTTTCATACATAAGAGCTCTCTTTCTTCATTTGAAAGGATCCGAATTTTGGTTTCAGGAACCTCATATGCAGCAAAAGAGCAGATCTTTGAAGACTTCAGCAACATTCAACATTCATCCATCAAGCATTCATCAATTTCATTCATCCACTTAGGGCTTGGAAGACATTGAAGAGCAATAGGGGATCACCGACTGAAGATTGGCTTGTACCCCTCCCTTGGGGTTGGGTATGATTTCATGTTATTTTCATGTCTTTGCATAAGCTTCATTATATCATTTGCATTCATGCTTTAGATCACTTTGCACCTTGATTTGGAGCATTCACATTATCATTTACAAGCAATTAGGGTTTACTTTCTAGGTTGCTCTAGTTTGCTTACTTGCATTTTAGGATCTTGCACACACACAAGGTCTGGACACACATTACTTTTACAATACAACTTGGCTATTCGTGGAGGTTGAAATCACCAAAGCGGGGGTTTGACTAAGGCAAAACCCTATATAGCCGCCCAAAACACCTTTTCAGATATAAGTGCAGATTTCAGGATTCAGACGACGCCGCAAGTTGCAGATCCAGAAGAAGCAGACGGAGACCGAACCATACACCAAGTTTCAGAGCCGAAGACCAGGATAGGGGCATGGGGTGCTTTTGTCCTACTAGGACAGGGGCGCTGGGCACCCTGGTCCCTGGGACAAAGGCGCTGGGCGCCCTGGTCCCTCTGTCAGACAGCAAGTTTTCAGCAGTTCGAACAGCTTTCCAGGTTGCAAGATAGCAGTTTCAGGGGCAGAATCAAGACAATTGCCCCATGCCCCCATCCCGAACATTTTCACTTAGATTTTGACTCCGGGTACGCATTTGCATTCTTGTCTTGTCCTTGTGTTTACAGCTTTCCATAGTTTAAGTTCAATTCTGCAAATCTTGTTATTAGTTCATACTTGCACTTTGGGGTTAGGGATTGAACTTGCATCATTTTATCTTTCAATTACAACAAAGGAATAGAAATCCTAATAGGTAGCCCGTGGCTCTCTCTTCCACAAAAAGAAGTAGCCAATTGTGTGATACCTCTAGGCTCTTTCGTATTCCACACTGTGTGTCAAAAGGTAGGATTAGGACATGTTAGCCTAGTCTCACTTTTTCCCCTACACATTTTGGTGAACCTGACGTGAATCTTATTATTGCTTCCTCTTGCATTGCATTTGTTAGATCTAGATCTAGATTTAGTGTGTTTCATTTAAGTTTCATTTTCAAAAAAAAAAAAAAAAAAGGAAAGGTGTGTTTCTTTGTTTCTTTGCATTGTATGTTTAAGTTTTATGCAATTGTTATTTCAAAATGTCAGATTTCTATTTACAAGATGTTCATATCCATGATGATGTATGCAATTATGTTGATTATGAGTATAGCCAAGATGAATTAGATGAAGCTTTAGATGAGTTTTTGAACCCTAAAGATACCAAACCTTCATTTTACCAAAAACTCATAAACCTTGTTACTATGCCATTTCGTTGTGATGAGAAAGATAAGTTGAATGATTCCTCTCAAGGGTACATTCCTATCAACTCTTCCACTAAATCTAGTAACATGGTTGTTTTCAATGATCCCCTCTATGAAGAGATGTCTCCTTTTGAATCAAAAGATAAACCTTTTAATAGATATGATCATGCTCTATTGGATGATGCTCTTGATGACTTTGTGGCTTTATTGAAATTTTTAAACAAGAACAAAACTTCTAAATTAGTTAACATGATAAACCTAAAAGAACATAATAAGCCTCTCTTTGAAGTCCAAGGTTCTTATCCTTCTCCCACTTTTCAATTTCCTAAATCACCTCTCCTTACTGTCCAAGGAGGGTATGGTCATGATTCCTTTTTTACTCCGAATAAATCTATCATCATTGTGCAAGGAAGAAAACCTATTAGTCCTTATAGTTATGCCAAGCAATTAACTAGAGAGAGTTATCATGCGGTTTCCCATACTTATCATACTAGAAATAATAGGCAGCCTAATCCTCCTCCTGTTACTCCAGTTTCTCTTCCTAATCCTCAACCAACTCTTCCGCAAGCTCCACGTATTTCACAAGTTCTTGGCAAGGAATATGATCTCATAGAACAACTTAAAGCTACCCCTGCTAAGATATCCCTTTGGGATTTGATCCAAACTTCTTCTGCTTATCATGGAATGTTACAAGATGCCTTGAAAGATTTGAATGTTCCTCCACCTAATGCATCTAGTAATATTGTATCTTTAGTTAACTCTGTGATGAATCCTAAAGCTCAAATTGTGTTTACTCAAGACGAGTTGCCTACTAGTGAAATTCAACATCAATATGATCCCTTGATGATTGTGGTTATCATAAAAGACACTGCTATAAGACGAGCACTGGTAGATAATGGCTCTGGCCTTAATGTGTGTAGCATTAATCTATTGCATAAGATGAATGTGGATACATCCCTTATTGAGCCTGACACTCATCCCATTCGAGGCTTTGATAATGTGGCTAAGTCTTCATTAGGTATTATCACCTTACCCATCATGGTGGGACCTATTACTTTGCCTACTCCTATCCATGTTATGTCGGGAAATCTAACATACAACTTGTTATTAGGGAGACCTTGGATTCACAGTATGCAAGTTGTCCCCTCTACATTGCATAGACAAGTTAAATTTATCTATAACAATAAGACATATACCTTGATAGGTGATACTAAGTTTCAAGCTTGTTTGCAAACATCTACTTCCAAAGGGAGTTCTTCTAGGTCTTCCTCTTCTGGTGATGACTCTTTACCTATGGACGAATCATCACCCTATAATAATCAAAGTTCTTTGGATGAGCCTAAAGTTCCTAAAAAAGATTCTTCTCAACTTGAATCGACACATGAAAAGGCTCTTGATCCTGAAAAGGTTCTCGTAGAAGACGACTAGGGATCTCTTGATTTTAATCCCACCTTTGTAGGTGAGTATAGGGTCCCTTCTAGAGAACTTAAAGTTGAAAAGAAGGAAGAGGCTAAAAATCAATCAATCTTACCTGAACCTATGAGCAATAATTTTGTGGCCACCTCTCAAACTTCTTCTCCTTACACCTGTAATTCTCAAGGATTTGATTCTTTGTCTTATGAAAAACCACCTTCTCTTTCTGAAATGGTTGATTGTTATGGTCATGGTTTTCATATTCTAGCTAAGCATGGGTATCATGGAAATGGTTGTGGCGCTCACGAACAAGGGATAAAGGTTCCTCTAGAGAATAATCTTTATGTTGTGACCTTTGGACTTGGTTTTAATCCTTACAAGCGCACTAAAGCTTCTAAGAGACCATGTATTAGTGTTAATACTATTTCTACATCTCTACCAATGAGACACCCTGAGTATATTGATATGGATCCTTCGTGCACCTATGCTTTGGATGTCTTTCCTACTGATGATGCTTTAGCTGAGTTTTTAGGAGCATATGATACTCTTCCTCATTATCATCACAATAGGGGACTTCCTTATTGTTTGAACACTGAAGCCTATTTTGGAAAAGAGATTGATAATGATGAGATTGTGCAAGAATTCCCTCAGTTAAAGGATACTCCTCAACAAAGTAATCTTCTCACAAGTGACACCATTGATGTTAAGATGGATCCTGGAAATGAAGAAAAAGCTATTAGAATTGGAAAATGTTTGGACGAAGAAGAACAAAAACAATATGCAGATTTATTGCATGAATTCCCTAAGATCTTCGCTTGGACATATTCTGACATGCCTGGTATAGATCCTAAGATTGTTACTCATAATATTGTCTTAGTTCCCGATGCTAAGCCTGTGAAACAAAAGATTCGGAAAATGAATCCTAAGGTAGCTTTGCTTGTTAAGGCTGAGATTGAAAAATTATTGGAGGCTGGATTTATCCGCCCTATTGATTATTCCCCGTGGATTTCAAATATTGTCGTTGTGGCTAAATCAGATAATAAAATAAGAATGTGTACTAACTTTCGAGATTTAAATAAGACTTCTTTGAAAGATGATTTCCCTCTCCCAAACATTGACATGATAGTTGATTCTACAGCAGGACATGCTTTGTTATCCTTCATGGACGGTTTTTTAGGATACAATCAAATCTTTATTAATCCTCAAGATCAATTCAAAACTGCTTTCACCACTCCTTGGGGTACGTTCTGTTGGGTGATGATGCCTTTTGGGCTTAAAAACGCTGACGCAACTTATCAACGAGCGATGACCCTTATCTTTCATGATTATATGCACAAGATTTTAGAAGATTATGTTGATGATATTTTAGCCAAATCCATTCTCCGTATAGATCATATTAAGATCCTTCGTCAAATCTTTGAAAGAATTCGTAAATATCACATGCGCTTGAATCCCCGAAAATGTGTTTTTGGTGTGGATAGTGGAAAACTATTAGGATTCATAGTTTTGCATCGTGGGATTGAGGTGGACACTAAGAAAATAGATGCTATTGTCAACATGCCACCTCCTAGAAATGTGTCTCAACTCAAAAGCTTACAAGGAAAGATTCAAGCTATTCGTAGGTTCGTATCTCAACTTGCGGATCGTACTTTTCCTTTTACTCAACTTCTCAAAAAGAATATCACTTTTCAATGGAACGAAGATTGTCAGCAAGCATTTGAAGATTTAAAAGTATATTTGGCTAATTCTCCTATCCTTCAACCTGCCGAACCTTCTAAACCCTTCCTTCTTTATACAGTTGCTTCCTCTCATGCTCTCGCAACATTATTGGCACAACATGATAAAGATGGTAAAGAGTGTCTGGTTTATTATATAAGTCGAAACTTACTCGATTATGAGACCCGATATTCTGCGATAGAAAGACAATGCTTGGCCTTGGTGTTTGCAACTCATAAATTGAGACATTATCTTTTGAATTCAGAAGTCCACGTCATGGTAAAATTTGATCCTTTGAAGCATCTTTTCTCTAAAACTTATTTATTAGGACGCCTAGCTAAGTGGGTTGTGATGTTAATTGAATTTGACCTTAAATTTGTTTCACAAAGAGAAATTAAAGGGCAAGCGTTGACCGATCACTTAGTTGAGGCCCCTTCACCTTTCTCCTTCCCTAACCCTGAGTCTTTTCCTGATGACTTCATTCTGTGTAGAGAGAAAGAAGAAACTTGGGAGCTATACTTTGATGGCTCTAAGTGTCGTACGGGATCGGGGGCAGGTGTTGTTCTGATTTCTCCTACAAAGAAATCCATCCCCTTATCTTATCGTCTCAATTTCCTATGTACCAATAACATTGCCAAGTATGAGGCTCTTATAGCAGGAATAAAGGCAGCCTTGGCTCTGAATGTAAAGCACATACATATTTATGGAGATTCTCAATTAATTATAAGACAAGTAACAGGACTGTATCAAGCAAGACAAGACAAACTATCACAATATAAAGACCTTGCTATCTCTTTGTTACAAAAATTTGATTCTTATACCATGGAACCTGTTCCTTGAAAAGATAATCGACATGCAGACGCAATGGCATGTGTGGCTTCTCTTGTATCTTTAGAGGACCCTGTGGTTGATCTTAAATTTGTTATTCACAACCTTATTTCTCCAGCTATTGTAGATGATTCTAGCCTGGTGACATGTTGCGACTTTATAGACTCAGATGAATGGTATTCGCATATCATAAGTTACTTGACCGATGGTACCTTTCCTGATTCCGCCAATAGAAACACTAGGGCTAGAATCCACAAGTTGTCTGCTAGATATATCATTCTTTCTAATGTTCTTTACCGAAGGGGGTATAACGGTCTTCTCCTTCGTTGTCTTAACAAATCGGAAATCCTTGTTGCTCTTGAAGAGGCACATTCAGGTGCCTGTGGGGGGCATTTTGGAGGCAAATCCTTGGTTCAAAGATTGCTTCGTATGGGATATTATTGGCAAACTATGCAGAAGGATTCTTTTTCATTTGTTAAGAAATGTCATCAATGTCAACAACACAATAATCTAATTCATGCTCCTGCCCAAGAACTCCGTTCTCAGGTAGCCTCTTGGCCTTTCTCTGCATGGGGGTTGGATCTCATTGGTAAAATCTCTCCTCCTTCATCTCAAGGACATACTTTCATTATAACCGCAATAGATTACTTTACAAAGTGGGTAGAAGCTGTTCCCCTTCGCTCTACTACTGCTGAAGTGATTTGTCGATTTCTTCTAGAAAACATTATTTCTCGATTCGGGATACCTTCCACTATAATCTCAGATAATGGGACATCATTTAAGAACAAGGACGTGAAGAAATTCCTCGAGAAATATCATATCAAACATTGATTTTCTACACCATACTATCCTCAATCAAATGGTCAAGGCGAATCATCCAATAAAATAATTGAACAAATTCTTCGCAAAACCGTGAATAAGCATGGTAAGGACTGGAGTACTCAGCTAATTTATGCTCTTTGGGCTTACCGAATGAGTGTATGAATTGCTACAGGAACTACCCCTTATAATCTTGTTTATGGTGTTGATGCTATTATGCCTTTAGAATTAGAGATTCCATCACTTAGAGTTTCTCTCAAAGGTATAGTAGATGATGACTCTTATAGAGAGCAAAGACTTCAACAGCTTGAGATGCTTGATGAACAGCGTATAAATTCTCTTGAGCATATTCAAGTGTATCACAAAACTCTACAATGAAGCTATAATGATAAGGTTATTCAACGTTCCTTCTCAGTAGGTGACTTAGTTCTCTATGAGAATCAGCGCAATGTGAATGCCTTACCTGAAGAAAAGGGAAAATTTAGTCCTAATTGGCTTGGACCGTATATTGTTATTGAAGATAATGGATCAGGTGCTTACAAAATAGCGGATGTAGACAGTATGCCTCTTAAAGAACCTATAAACGCTATGCACTTGCGTAGATACTATGCTTAATTCCTCATTCCTTATCATTCATCTATTTCCTTTTCACTTCTTCAAAATTAGATAATATGTTAGCATATCTTTGTTAGAGCAATTAGAATTAAATGATATGTTGTTTAATCTATATTGCTTTGTTCCTGACAAGCGTGTTTCTTTACTCTCTAGTTTGTCTTGAATTCATTTATGTAAATTGCAAAAGATTTACATTTTCATTATGTTGGCATATTATACAATGTCTTTATGTGTTAAGTTGAATTGTGTCATGTTGTGTTTAAGTTTAAATTAAATCACATTAGTTATATGATTCTTAGGCTTAACACATATTTCTTCCCTATCATCAATGTAGTACTTGATCAAATATTTTAATTAAGTCACACATGTATCAATTTAATCATGGAGCATCGAGAAACCAATCACATGGAAATTAAATTTAGAACATACATGTAAATCTACCAAATGTGTTAGCCTTAATCAAAGCAAAACATACATTGTTTTGGGCATTAGAGATAACACGTTTGAGACAAAGAGAAGCATGTGTGTGTATATATATATATGTGTGTGTGTGTGTGTGTGTGTGACTCGTATGATACAAAAGTAGGTCACTATACAAAATGTGACCTATCCTACATCATGAGATCATCTCCTATCCCTAGGGCTAGTGGCTGGAGAGTGACGACTAGACGCTCCCTCCTGATCCAGCCGTGAAGGTGGACCCATAGGTGTATAGCGTGATATAGACTGTTTATGACTCCAAGAGGAACTCCTATGATCCCTATCCATAAGGATCGCGCGATACGAGGTAGCCTCGGCCTGAGCTGCTGCTAGGTCACGCTGCGCCTGCTGAAGGTTCTCTGATAGAACTCTCTCTCTCTCCCTCCATATTTCCACCTGTACTCAAAATGGGGAAAACAAGTCCTCGTGTCGATCCGCATTCCCCTGAGGCCTATAAGCAACCTGTGAGGAACTAGGGATCTGTGCCCTTGTGGAAATATCTGTCACTGCTTGCTGGATCAAGGAGCGCCACTCCTGCACATTAGCTGTAGCAGTAGAACAGATTTTGTATTAGTACCATTCTATATCATCAAAACATTAATCAATCAACATAAACCTACTATACATGGATCTCCCTCACGCCAGTAGGGATCGTGATATGGTAGCATCTGTGAATTGCTAGGCTCCCCGCGCTCGAATGATCTGTGCATGATGGGTGCAGGTCTCTGTATCACCTCGTGTTCCCCCTTTTGAGGAATATGAGGAGGATCCAAGGCTATGGTATCATCTCCTGAATGGTGGGGAGCTGCATCTGACTCCTCCTCGTCATCTCTATCCTCCTCCTCCTCATCATCATCCTCCTCCTTGTCTGCATCCTCGCCCGCATCCTCATTCTCCTCATCATCATCTCTATCTGTGTCATCCTCCTCTCCTTCCTCCTCCTCCTCAGCACTAGGCTAATCTCCTATGGGTGGATCAGGATCTCCTACCTCCTCATGACCCTCTCCCTCCTCTGGTTCCTTCGATCTGGATCCCAGATCGTCATCTCAGTCTCCATGTCTCCATGGACCTGGATGGCCTGTCGAGTGATCCGGTGGAAAGATAGGCCCTGGGTATGTCCTCACAAACCATGATAGATACCTGCGTTGTGCTCCGGGATCTGCGGCATAATCAGTGACCACATCCTGATCGGACCCCTCTATATCTATGATCTTGATATCATCTATCGTAGGTCTCGCTACTGCTCTGGGTCTAGGAAGGACTCGTGAGTGTCAAGTGTAGATGGGTACATCGGCTGGAACACACTACTCTAGCCCAAAATGCCTCCGTACTCAGTCAAAGTAGAATGGGACCATGATATGTGGGTATCGTCCTCTCAGTAGGCGGTTCCTCTGTAAGCATTCTAGCTGCCTCTCCATCCCATCCCATCTGTGCATCCACAAATATGGTCTCCATACTGTCACCTCAGCTGTCAATCTGTCAAATGTCACTCTCCAATGTAATAGATCCCCAGATCTCCACTCGCTGGTAAGTGGATAGGCAAACACCCTGGGTCGCTCGCTAGCCGCACTCATCAGATAGCCGACAGGCCTAGTGCATGTGAAGTGCTCAAATATCCACACCTGCAGAAGTGTGCATGTCATCAAGCTACAACCCTGTCCAAAAACATACTCCTCGAGGTCGTGATAGAGATGTGCAAGCATACTCTGACCCCAAGCATATACTCTCCTATGTCTCTCCATAGCCCTATTGCACCATGTGAGACCCCCATGCATGTGCGTACCTCGCCCATTAGGGCAGACAGCTAGTGCAATGATGGCAATCATAAGACGTCTCATGAGGGGCACCTCTCTGGTAGGATGTAAGAGCCAACTGACCATGATGCGACCTCTCATCTCACTCGGCATGACTCTCCCTATGCAGTATACCTGCTCCCTCTGATGGTCCTCTGCTGACCGATCGGTCGCGTATGTCACGGTAGCTCCTCTGATAGGTAGGCGAAGTATCCGGTACACATCCTCAAGTGTCATTGTCATCTCCCCTACTGGAAGCTGGAATGTACATGTGTCAGGATCCCATCGCTCCATAAGTGCCATCAGCATCGCAGGATGGAATCGAATGGCCGGCATGAGAATCGCAGACCATAGACCTACGATAGATAATGTATCTCTCTCTGCCTGAGTCAGCCGGGGAATTTGATCTCGCAGACTGCAAAGAATTTGCCCCGCAGTGTGCTCTCTCATGTATGGGAGACCCTACAATACAAAAACAACAGTGTAATCAGTACTCAATCATCACAATCATCTATGCCAAAAATGAAAGTTGTCGAACATCAAAAGCTAACCCTAGCATCCCTCGCCAAGTCCTGATTGGGACCATGGTGCCCTTCAGGGACCATGGTGCCCTGAGAGGACCATGGTGCCCTCCAGGGACCATGGCGCCCCACAGGGACCATGGTGCCCTTCAGGGACCATGGCGCCCTGATAGGACCAGGGCGCCCTGGGTGGGATCCAGGGTCAGATTCCTGGGCCTGCATTCGATCACAGAAACTCAAAGTCAACAGAAATGCAGTCAAAGTTCAGTCAACTCACCTCGTCCAGTGGCTCATCGCCGATCACGGCCTGTCGCATGATCTCTATCCTCGTGGGATGCTCCGGTCGTCGTGAAGGCATGATGATGGCTATGTGGGATCCGCTGCAATGAACAATACTCAGAAATCAACAAAGTGACAAATGCAATAGTCACTTTCAAGGTATATACTTTCATTCCTTTACCTTTACTTTCAAAACCCTAATTCTCCTCTATCACTCGTTTCATCATAACTTGAGTTTGGGAAATGCGATTTTCGAACCGCTTTTTGCGTAGGAATCGTATTTTTGTTCCCTTACTCCCTTGATTTTCCAAAATGTGCTCTGATGAAACCTCTTTAGTGAACATCTATCATCAATAATCTCTCACACAATTTGTCTTCAGTAAACATGCTACCCTGTTTCACCTCCCTAATAAGCAAGCCGAAACAGGGGGGGCATATAGCTACTCGCAAATTTCATCACTTTCCTTAGTAAGCATTAGGTGGTTTTGTGATCTAACGTGTGTTTTGTAGGGTGCGGTTCCTAACTGTGTACTGCAGATACCGCTGGGGGCTTCGTTCGACGGACTTATGGATATATCCTTTTTCAAATAATGTTTACTTTCCTGTACTTTAGCTTGCATATGCACGTAGTACTCATATGACCGCTAAAGTGGGGGCTAAATGTAACATCATAAATTGTACACACTTGCTAAAATAGTACAATTTCACACCTAGTTTAGCACCCGCCTTGGCGCATTTTTCATTTTGCATTACATTTCCCCTTTAGCACTTAATTAATCAAATTAATTAGGTCTAAGGTTCTATTTCATCATCTTCCACATCATAAAGTCGGGCCCTTTTCATTAAAGTGTGCCCCTTTCATTTTATTCCTCCAATACATCATTTAATCAAAAACCCTAATTAGGTCCTATTTTGAACTTAGGGGCTTGATTTCGGGGGTCAAAACATCTCGAAATCACCTGTAACTTCGGGATTCGCTCTAAAATCATCATATCCAACGGCCCTGAAAATTTGGTGAAAAGTTGTCAGGACTGTGGCGCCCGGAGTGCACACGGTCCCGGACATTTTTCCCGAAATTTTAGGAGCGCAATCCAATCATAAAATAAAGCTTAACCCCAAGAAATTGGTGGGAGATTCAATCTCTAGGTCGGCCAAAAGTTGGAATTAAGACCTAGGGTTTCATACATAAGAGCTCTCTTTCTTCATTTGAAAGGATCCGAATTTTGGTTTCAGGAACCTCATATGCAGCAAAAGAGCAGATCTTTGAAGACTTCAGCAACATTCAACATTCATCCATCAAGCATTCATCAATTTCATTCATCCACTTAGGGCTTGGAAGACATTGAAGAGCAATAGGGGATCACCGACTAAAGATTGGCTTGTACCCCTCCCTTGGGGTTGGGTATGATTTCATGTTGTTTTCATGTCTTTGCATAAGCTTCATTATATCATTTGCATTCATGCTTTATATCACTTTGCACCTTGATTTGGAGCATTCACATTATCATTTACAAGCAATTAGGGTTTACTTTCTAGGTTGCTCTAGTTTGCTTACTTGCATTTTAGGATCTTGCACACACACAAGGTCTGCACACACATTACTTTTACAATACAACTTGGATATTCGTGGAGGTGGAAATCACCAAAGCAGGGTTTTGACTAAGGAAAAACCCTATATAACCGCCCAAAACACCTTTTCAGATATAAGTGCAGATTTCAAGATTCAGACGATGCCGCAAGTTGCAGATCCGGAAGAAGCAGACGGAGACCGAACCATACACCAAGTTTCAGAGCCGAAGACCAGGACAGGGGCGTGGGGCACCCTGGTCCTGCCAGGACAGGGGCGCTAGGTGCCCTGGTCTTTGGGACAAAGGTGCTGGGCACCCTGGTCCCTCTGTCAGACAGCAAGTTTTTGGCAGTTCGGACAGCTTTCCAGGTTGCAAGACAGCAGTTTCAGGAGTAGTTTCAGGGGCAGAATCAGGACAGTGGCGCCCGCGCCCCCTTCCCGAACATTTTCACTCAGATTTTGACTCCAGGTACGCATTTGCATTCTTGTCTTGTCCTTGTGTTTACAGTTTTCCATAGTTTAAGTTCAATTCTGCAATCTTGCTATTAGTTCATACTTGCACTTTGGGGTTAGGGATTGAACTTGCATCATTTTATCTTTCAATTACAACAAAGGAATATAAATCCTAATAGGTAGCCCATGGCTCTCTCTTCCACAAAAAGAAGTAGCCAATTGTGTGATACCTCTAGGCTCTTTCCTATTCCACAATGTGTGTCAAAAGGTAGGATTAGGACATGTTAGCCTAGTCTCACTTTTTCCCCTACACAACTACACTCCCCCTGTATACTTTGATACTATACTCCCCCTTTTTTGACAAACATCAAAATTTAGTTACCATTTGGTGGAGGCAACTGGTCAAAAATGGATTTATACTTTGTCCTTGCTTCGGTGAGGGCGACAGAGAGTGCATCCTTGACACTGTCCATTAAATAATTTTGTGCTTGAATGTCAGCCAATAGAGAAATTAAGCCATCTAATGTGCTTCCCTCTTGTGTAGTAGATAGGTAAGTGGCTCAGTTGATCTGTTCTTGAACGAAGGACAAGTGTGGAATGAATAAGGTTTGAAGAGTCATAATGTCCATCCTTATTTTGTGCTCTTCATTCCTGAGTTCCAATTGTTGAGCCATGAGCTATTGTAACTTTGTATAAAAATTCTGAACAGAATTGGGTTCGGTGGTCAACTTATCTGAGAGATCGGTGATCTCTTTCTCAATTGCTTCTGTTTTATTTTTGATATATTTAATGAATAAAGAGAATGTACAGAGTTTCTGAAATAAATAAAGAATGTGCTTGAGTTGAGGGGACAACTCAGCAATAAATTTGACAAGTTTAATTTTTCCAATAGCAATAGCTTTCTGTACCTCTTCAATCATTTTTGCAGTGAGCTCTTTGTCCTTTAACTTGCTCAAATATTTAGATGCATCTACTCCAGATGTCTCTATCTGATTGAGGAGTTCATCTAGTTGAATATGGATGGCTGCATCTATTGACACTATAGTTGTGGGTAGCATATCTGATAATAGTGTCTTTACCTTCTGAAGTACTTTATTTTTCTTTTGTATGGCCATTTGTTTTTCCTATTTGGCCTTTGCTTTGCATAGTTCACCGAATTCAATGAGTGCTTGCCTTTTTAATTTTGATATGTCTACATTGGGCAACACTATTGGTTTCAATATATCTACCTTGAAACTATGCTTTTTCATCTTCTTTTCTTTAGATTTGTCTGGTTGAACCAATACAATAGCTTGGGAGGCTTGTGGATCCTTGGTAGGTTGCTCGATGGAGGCAACACTTTTGTCAATTTCTTTAGCCTTTGTTGAGTCCTACGGTGGTTCGGTGCTTGGGGTCTCAGTTGCAATATTTTCAGTGTTAGGAGGATCCTGAGAGGTTTGTTCCCCAGTGGCCTGAGGAGTAGCTTCTCCTTCTGTAGACTTGTGAACCTCTACACCTTGTTCAATATCTTGAGGGGCCTCAGTTGCAGCAGAATGAGTGACCAGAGGATAAGGCTGAACTTGTTCCAAAACTGACTCAATGGATACCAGTTTTTCATAGGCATTGCCTTCTATCATTTTTTGTTCAGGTGCCTTGGTGTCCATGATGTCTTCATCAATTTGTATGGTGTCAGCAGGGTCTTGCTCAGTGACATCAGGATCTTGCTCGGTGACATCAACTATTTCTACTTCACCTTGCTCACCAGCAGTCTTGAGTCGAAAGATTTCCTGCCACTTTTCTTTTGTCTCATTTTCTACTTCAATATACAGACCATTCATTAGTTTTAAGGCTCTTTGTTTGATGAGGAACTTTGTGTGGTAGGTTGTTAGATGTTATTTTATTTCAACTACCGACATGTCTGGAAAGAGATGTACCAGATTTCTTTCTCTAATCTATTTCTCCGAGTCCATTGCATATTTCCACCTATTATCAATATGCAAATATAAGTCTTTTGGAAGAGAGTTAGATACTTCCAATGGGACCAATCAGAATTTTAGAAGTGTGCAGATGACAGCTTCTTCTATTTGTCTCTTCTCATCATCAGATCTGGTTTCATACTTAACATATCTGAATCCTCCAAATCCACCATATTCTTTTAAGTTAGTATAGAAATTAGCAACACTATGTACATTTTTCTTTGTACTCTTAACAATCTGAAATTTGTTAGCATCTTCAGACTCTGTGTCACTGGACTCTTTAGTCAAAATGAGTCTCTGAGTAGATTTCTTATAGGTCTTTGTTACCTTAGGAATAGCAACAATCTTTGGTTTCTAACTCAGTGACACTGCAGATGATCTTGTGTTTGGGCACTTTACTGACGGAGTCGGTGATGCCTTTGATGTGTCTTGTTTCTTCCTCTTTAGAAATTTCTCTTTAGGCAACTTGGTGCTTAGTGTAATAGCAGCCTCTTGGGCTTCTGATTCCTCCTCGGTGATTACTAGTGTGCCCTTGATAGGTGTGGAGGAAGAACCTTCTCCAAATTTATCTGATAGTGCCTTGATCATCTTTGTTGCTTTTCTTGTAGCTTTTGGTACTACAATGCTCATCTTTACTTTCTCTTTCACTTCTTCATATGTTCCATACCTCAGTTTGATAGCATGCCTTGGTAATGTAAGAAAGGCATCTATCTATTGTTGTGTGATGTCAAAGTCAATCTCATAACCCATAGGTGGCAAAGATTTAGTTCTTGGTTCCACAGCATTCACATAACAGTAGTCGGTGTCTACTTCAAAACATATGTCATCTTTGTATTTTTCCACTAGCTGGGGTGGAATTCTATACCTGTTATGCATCCTCTCTTGAAACTTGCTGAAATAATCATCCATAATATCATTGAAGTTGTCACCTAGACGTTTGATAAAGTCATTGATTTGATGGGTGACTGGTCGGTGTAGCTCCCAAACTACTTTACTGACTGTTGGAAAGAATTTTTCAAAATAGAAAAACATCCATACTAATAGTGATCCAAACTTTAGTGTATTGGCCAAGTTGTTCTTCTTCGACTTCCTGATGGTGTTTAGATTCTCAAACACTTTTTTCAGCAATACTTCACAAAGATCAATTTTCATTCCCTTTTTCACAATTTTGTATGCTAAGTTGACTGCTGCACAGGGTACACTGTTTTCCTTTGCCGATTGGAAGAAACAATAACCTATCACTCTAATAGAAAACTTTACCTCTGCATCAGTAACATTATTCAGTTCAATCCTCTACAATCGGATTCCACTCCGGTTAAGGTGATCAATTCCTTTTGTGATATCATCTTCTGAGCTCGGGCATGATCATAAATAGGGTAACCGGTGATCAGATGAATGATTTCCTTGGTGATTTTGAATGGTTGCTCCTCTAACCACATGAAATCATCATGAACTCTACTTAGAACAAACTTGACCCATTGGGGTTTGAAGACATGGGGATAGGTTAGGGCTTCAGTCAATCCCTTGATCTTAATGTGCTCATACTTGCTATCCAATTTCCCATTGGTGCACAATTCATCATAGGTATCTTTCATTTCAACATGACCTAGTTCTTCAACTCGACATTTGGTGAAGAATCTAACATCCTCAACTAGTAAAACTCTATCTGGGATGAGTGAAAATGCAGTTTTGTCATCCGGTTCTGATGCTACTTTTGGAGTTAGAGAGTATTTTAGTGAGGGCTTTTCAACATTCTTAACAACAATGGGTTCTTGGATCTCTGGTGCCATTGTAGATTTCAGATAGAAATTATCAAAAGATCCTTAGGGTTTGAAAACTTTCAAATGATAGGTGCTTTTCCTCTTAACAAATATGAAACAAAAATCTTCAACAGATATGATTGGTAAACCAGCTTAACAATGCATTGAGATTGATGTAAATACCTTGAATTTCACTTTAGAGGAGGTTTGATCGCCTTGGAATCGCTTTGCTATGCTCTCTTGAAAACTTGGTAAGTGAAAAATGACCACGTAAATGCTTTAAGTACACAATATACCTTATCGGGCTCTGTACAGGTTAGGTTAAAACATTAAATGCACTCAGTTTCACTAAACCGATTTACTCTCCTTTTTCTGCTTTAACTGAGTAGCCAGATTCCTTCATTTAACGACTAGACGGGCTTCCTGTAGTTACCGACTTGACAGGTTTCCTTTATAGTGCTTTCAAAAGACTTTGATAGAATTTCAAACTTACTAATACATCTTTAACTATGCAGATTTTGACTTAAATACATAATAAAGTAGGAACTGTTAAGCTTTGACCTTTGAGAGAGTGTTGTCCCTTCATACCTTTACCAATTAATTTGGAATAGGTGCACCTAACTCAGTAGGTAAGGTGCTTTCTTCATTTGACACAATTTCCTTCTTTTTCTAAATCATCTGTAATTTGCCTTTTATTTCTTCAGTGTCTCCTCTAGGTTGATCTATGCAATCTCCAGCCAAGTGTCCAACTTTGTGACAATGAAAACATGTCATACTAGGATTTCTCCATGATCTTCGGTTGTTCATTCCAAACCTTATAAAGCAGTTAGCACTTATATGTCCATATCTTCCACAACATTCACACCATATCCTTGTATTGTAATCCCATGGTACTGCAGCATATGGTCAGTTAAGTTCTCTGTGAGTTCGGTAGCTTCCAGTATTTGCTCGATGTGCAGACCACATATAGTTCTTTTGCTTAAACCAACACTTTCGGTACTGTGTCCATATCTATTGCAGTTTTTACAAAACCCTTTGAATTTTGCCTTCTTATAATTGCTAGCAGACTTTGTCCTATATTGGTTAAATGTGTGACCATATTTATTGCAATTGTAACAATAATTGTTGGACTTAGTGACATTCGGTTGCTTACCTTTTCTAATTTGGTACATGTTGGCAATATGACCTTGATTTCCAAAGTAGTTGCAAATAGGCTTCTTTCTTTTGATGTTCTTCTTGATTCCAACTTGCTTTGATGATTCTCCTCTCTCGGTAGTATGAATTCCCTTCTCGGTAGAGTCTTTTCCTTTGTAACCAAGTCCTACATCTTTGTTGGGTCTTCTTGTATTCAGTTGCTCATCCAACATCTTTGATGCTTCATAACTCTTCTTCAGTGTTTCTTAGGATTTCTTCTCTATTTCAAGTTCATCGGTCAACCTTGATACTTCAAAATTCAATGCTTGATTCTCATCATCTTTCAAATTTGCTTCATGAAATGCATAACCTGGTTGATTTGACAAATTTTGTTGAATCCCAGTCAATCTTATGATTTCATCATTCTTTTTAGATACTAATGCTTCAAGTTGTTGTTTCTCTCTTTCTAGATCTCTTACTTTATCCTCGGCTGTCCTTAATGCATCAAGATTTTTAGTCATCTGTGTGCTGAAATGCTCATGTTCTCTTTTCATTTCTTTTAGCTGATCAATCAGTGCTTTATTCTTTTCTTTCAACACTTCAATCATTTCTTCAGTCTCTTCAGCCATACTATTCTCAGATGATGTCTCAATTTGTTCCACTAACTCTTGAGAGTCCTGCAAATCATCAAATAATCTTCTTCTCACTTTCAATGATTTTGGCAATTGTCTTTGCATGTCTGCAATCACTTGATTAGCATGATCCAACTCTTCTTGCGGATATACAATTCTCCTAGATTGTTTATAGCCTTCCATTGATAAGATCTTTCTCTTTAGGCAGTTAAACCCTTTTCCAAGATTGAAGCTCTGATACCAATTGTTAGGCTCAATATGGAAAGCTAATGTACTGAGAGGGGAGGGGTGAATCTGTACTTCAAAACTTTTCTTCAACAATAACTTTACTGTTAAGCATAAAGTAAATAGTGCAGTAACATAATATAATGCTAAAACAAATAAATAACAACCATACATGATTCACCCCATAACACATATATTTTGGTTATGTAGAAACTCTTGGTTAGAGAGAAAAACTGCGGTGGGGATGACACCCACAACTTCACTACTGCAATAATAAAGGTTGCTCGGTTAGAGATACATGTTTAGCTATTTCTGATAGCTTACCCTGTGTAAGGCCTTCCCCAAACCAAGCTTTGATTTACTTAGTTGACCATGTTTGACCTATTAATAAATGCTTTATAATTCAATAGAATGGACTGTGTTAGGCAGATAGGTTTGTGAGAAAAATAATTGAACCGAGTTATAGAGTTATCGCACCTAGTGGTGTACTTTTGATGTGTTATGAAGTTGAAATCCTAAAAGACCCATTGATTGGATAATCTTGATTTAATGTATGTCAGCTATGTCTGGATGTAGAACTTTATGATTCTGTGATTGGGTAACATTTATGAATGTGGATGCTTCATTTATATGCTTTATAGATACAGAACTCTAGATGATCCTAGAATAGGATAAATTTGAGAGGAGGTATGTCATTATTGGATTTGCAAGACTTTACTATGATGATAGGAATAGGAATGCATGTTTTAATATATGGATCAAAATTATGTGAATGATGATAATTGTTATGTGGAGTTATTTGGATGAAAGATGTATTGATTTATAAATGTATATTGTATGCAGAGTGTTTGTAGTGCATTATTATTCATGCGTTTAATATTATATGAGATTATTTGGAAGTACTAATGTGTAAATTGAGTTGCGCAGGAATTATCCATGTGACCATGGGAATATTACGGAGAACCAAACCTAGACTTATGTATGTCCGTAAGCCAGGGGTTGTCTATTTGGAGAGACAACACCCTGTTTGTGTTGTATGTTTTGTTACCTGTCTAGGGCTTGGTTCTCCGAGCTCGGGGGTGGCTACCATTTAGCCTAGGCTGGGAGGTGAGCACTCCATGGTCAAATCCTTGATCTTATTTGCAGGTTGTGGAAAGAAAGGAATTAGGACAAGTCGAAAGATTCGATGGAGATAATAGTTGCAGAATCCATTTGGAAAATATGTTATTATTCTGTTTTAAAATGTCCTCATTATAAAAGTTGAGTGACCTATTTGTAAAATGATTATAGTATCTCTTAAAGTAATTCCTAGAAATGTAATAGTTATTTGTTATAATGCAAAAGATGAAATGAATAATCCCGAAACAGTTTCCTAAAGTTTGTTTTTCTAAATTTAATCATTGTTGAGTAGATTGATAGTGTGGGAAGTAATTAAATTTATATTAATCCCTTATGCATATGAAATAAATCAAGGAAATAAAGTAATGATTTAAAGATTGTATACATGTTGCTAGAAATTAAATGGTTCAGTTTAAAACCTAAATGCATTGTTAAAGTTAAACGAATTCTAGATAAATAATGTGCTATTGAAATTTTATTTAATGCTATCATTTTATTAACTTGCAGAAAATATAATCTATAGTTATTGTAATCATCTCTATAGTTTTATTTTAATAATTTCTAGGTTTATTAAGTTGCTGTTAAATCTAATGATTTCTGTTATTTACTTAGTTGCAGAAATTAAAAGAAAATCTAATGTTAAATAGTCTATTTAACTTAGATAATTTTCATAGTAACATAGTTGCTGGATGAGTTTAGTTAAATCTGTCAGTTGAACATTTGCAGAACATAAATTTAATAAAAAAAAAAAAGGGAGATTTAGCCTAGCTATGTGTTTTCATCAGCAAGTATTTTAGAATAAAGCAAATATATGCATAAAATCAAATTAGATGACTTAAGCTATTTTAAAATATATATATATATATATATATATATATATATATAATTGCAGGAAAGGGGATTGCCCTGAATGTAATAATATTACAATTATATAAATATAAACATACCTACAACTAAATTATTTGCATGTATAAATGTATAAATGCATACAGTACTTAAAGTTAAATAAATTTAGATTGACTGATTAAAAAATATATATTGATAAATACCTTTGCATATATAACATATATACACATATGTGTGTATATATATATATACAAATACATACATATATTTATATATGTATATATATATATATACAAATACATACATATATTTATATATGTATATATATATATATACGTATATATGTATATATATATATATGTATACATACATATATTTATATATGTATATATATATATATATATATATACGTATATATGTATATATATATATATATTTTTTATTTGCATTTAAAAAAAAAATGTTTTAAATAAAAAAATAAAAAACAAGGGACAGCGGATAAGGCACGGGCCGAACCCACTGTGCAAAGCACAGTGGTTGGCTTGGCCTAAGCCGCCACTGTGGGCATCCACAGTGGACGGCGCCACTGTGTGCGACCATAGTGGACGCCGCCACTGTGGAAACCCATAGTGAGCGGGGTCTGGGTGGAGCCACCGGCGCCCTCCGCTTCTTCCGCCTCACCGCCCCTGCGTGTGACGTCCGCCCTTCGCCGCCAAAACCCGCCATGGCCGCCTCCATTAGAATTTCGGCCCTGTTCGAAAAAAAGAAAAGCAAAAATACGAAACCCTAACCCAGTATGGGTTAGGGTATTTGAGAATGGTATAGGCTTTCTAGAATGAAAAAAAAAATGATTTAAGTAATTTTTATAATAGCTAATTTAGGGTTTGCATGAGGAGAATTATAAAGATGTGGAACTTTTATAGTTTTTAAATATATATATTGTAAAGCCGAAAAATCGAACCCTAGTTGTTCTCCCCTCCCCAACTCCAAGGAGAGAGAAGGGAGAGTCACTAGGGTTGATGGTTTTCACTTAGGAGAGACTTTACATTCAAAAGAGGGGTTGAAAGCCACAAGATCCAATCCCATGAAATGAAAGATTGGATTCTAAATGAGTTTCAAGGGGTAAGACATCAAGGATACCCTCTTTTGTAAAGAAATGTGGAAAGAATGATTGAACTAGGAATGCATGTAAAGTAGGAAATATTCGCTTATAAACAGAGATAGGGATATGGGATGAAGCTGCGGACTTGGAATTAGCAGTAAAATGTCGAGACGGTGCTGTTCTGCAAAATTGAGCAAAAGTTGACGGGATGATGGCGCCCGGCGTGCACACGGTCCTCCGAAAAATCCGCGAAACGAAGGGGGATCTGTTCGTCTCTGTACAAGGATTCCAGATCTTCAATTATAGCCGCGTACCTGCAACCTACACACAGAAAAGAGAGGACGATCAGGGGCTTAGGGATGAGGGGTTTGCCCTTAGGTCAAACCCCAGTTTTGGAATTAACCAAGAAATGAGAATGTTGTAATGTAAATGTTTGTAATGTAAACAAGTACTGATACCTTGTTGTAAGAATGTTTGTATTCTTACATGCGAAGGTGTAATGTATGTAGTATGTTGTATGTTGTATATGATCTCTTCTTCAATGGTTGAATCCTTGTCTTGAATGCAACACTTAGCCTTGAATGGAGACTTAGAATGCTCAATTGCTTGAAGGAATGCTTGAATGCTTGAATGTTTGAATGTTTGAATATTGCTTTCGCGCCTTGCTCACATATATTGTCCTCTTTTCTCTCTCCCTTTCTAGGAGAGGAAAAGTAGTTTATATACTTGTCAATTAGGGCTGATAGACTGATTTTCCCGACCTTAGGCCGACCAGGAAACATTATTTTCCAATTTGCAAACTTAAAGACCCAAAGCCCCATAAGAGACCGGGCCCAAAATAGGGCCTGGGACCAGGGCACTGGGCACCATGGTCCTGGGGGACCAGGGCGCTGGGTGCCCTAGTCCTGAAGGACCAGGGCGCTGGGCGCCATGGTCCCACCTCCAGGGATAGCAGGGTGCAAGGAGGATCAGGCAAGGGTGCTGAGAAATGCAGTTTATGATGTCATGAACAAGTTTCGGGGTCTCCATTCAGGTTCTGTGTTGCATCGCCATCGCGAAGACCCAAATGCAGTCAAAATTGCAAGTGTCACAATTTTAGGACGCTACATTTAGCCCCCACTTTAGCAGGAGTATAAGCGTACGCTCATACTTCTGGTAAAGTACAAGGAAACAACATTGAAAAACTTCCACCACGTCAAGGAGGCAAGATACACCAAGCCCCCAGTGGACTAAGGATCTTACGAATTCGATTGACAAAGTAAAAGGGAAGATCACGAGGGAGAACCATGACTATCAGTAGTAAGGCTCCCTCACTATGAGTCATGCAAGAAAGATATCAAAAATTTTCAAGGCAAAGCTAAATTTGTCAAGAAATTTTCAAGTATCTTGAAAAGATATGAACGGGATGTATGCCCCCCTACGTTAAAGCGATCGCACACGCCTCACCGGGGGTGATTGCTTTAAGGTAGTGATACATATAAGAATGAGAAGGGAAAGGAGCACGTTATCACAAGGATTTAGCCCCCAAGTGTGAGATAAGCCCAAGGATAATAAACACAAAACACAAAGCACAAGGTTACTTCACTTTCCTCGGGGTCAGTATGTTGTATGATAATTCATGTATATCATATGTATGTATGCATAATTGTTCTTCATTCCCCAATCAAGGAAGGTCACCTAGAAGAAGGGAACACATGTGTCTTTTGAGTCAACATGAGAGAGACCAAAAGAGATCTCAATGCTTTGCATCGTCCTCAAGTAGGCAACACTAAGGACAACAAATAGAAGAATGAGAATAACACATAGAAGAAGTAACAAAAGAGATCAAGAGAGGAGGAGAGAGTCTGCTATGCTAATGAAACTAGTCTAGCACGTCATCTACCCCCCGATCTTGCTGATCAATATTTCGGGAAGGTAGGAAACACGCTAGAGGAGGAACATCCAACACAGCAGATGGAGCTATCACAAGATCCAAACAAGGGCTATGTTCATGTTCTGAGCCATGTTGTTCTTGTCTAGGATCTAGGATAAGTGCTTTAGAAAATTCGTTAGATAAATGGTTATCAACATCAACATATTCATATTCACTATCAGAATGAACAGGAGTAACATTTTCATCATGAATAACATTTTCATCTATATCATCATCAAGATTTATAAAAATAGGATCTTTGACTCGCACAGGATCAAGACCATCATACATCTTATGTTTAGGAGATTTTGGCTCAATTTTCGGCTGAGGAGAAAATGGAATAATACTAGCTGAAGGTGTTTTTGGGGATTGCAAAGTTTGAGAAGCAGCTGCCTGAGCTCTAAGATGACGCTTTCGTCGGTGTTCACGTGCAGAACGATTCCGTCTAGTCTTAGTAGGAAGTTGAGAAGATTGAGGAGGAAGAATGTTCTCATCCTTATAACTTGGGTGTTTAGGTTGTGGTCTCTTAGGTTGAACAATAGGAGAAGAGGAAGGTCTCTTCTCTCCATAAGAGGAAGGAGGAGGAACTGCTCCATATAAAGGAGGAAAATTTGGTTTAGGAAGGAGACCAAGTCCATCATGACGAGGAGGTATAGGTCTACTTTTAGAAAGTTTATTAGATATAGACATAGTCACATTCATAGGGATGGGTTGGGAATCTTCTTGAGGAAAGACATTAGTTTTATCTTTCAAAGGAAGAACTTCCTTCTCAAGAATGATAGGAATGTCAAGTTTGGGTGTTCTAGGTTCACTTAGAGATAGGATCATGTCTTTTTTCCACTTTTGATAAGATTTAAAAAGATGATCACTTCGCGGAGGAAGAGATTGGAATTGTTTAGGCCAAAAGTAATCAATAGGAACGCTAGAAGTTCTTTCAGCTGGTTTAAAGAGACTATGATTGACAGTAACAACTTCACCATTATGGGGAAATTTCAAGCACTTGTGAATAGGAGAAGCAATAGCTTTCATGGAAGATTGCCAAGGATAGCCTAGCTTCACACGAAATTGTTCGGATGATGGAATAATAGCAAAGTCCACATCAAGGGATTTGTTATGGACCTCGATAGGTAATGTAATAGAACCAATTGCAGGAGAAGAAAATGCATCAAATAGTTTCACAACCACATTTGTTTCGTCATAGATCACTTGATTCAATTGCAAAGTAAAAAGAAATTCTTCAGTAATGACATTAACCATACAAGAAGGATCAATAAGCACTCCACGGCAAGGTGTATTCTTGACTTTTGCAACTATATATAAAGGACCATCAGGTGCCCTGATAGTTTCACTGGAATCAAATGTGATGGAAGGTTCTTTAGGGATTTTTTGTTGTTCCACAAAGTTAATCACATTAGGAGTCATAGACACGAGATCATCAGGTGAGACAGAGGAATCAGTAGTATCAATCACATTAGAGGTATGAGAAGGCAATGGATCAGTAAAAATCTGAAGATTTTGGTTAGGAGGAGCTACAGATGTGTTGCCTTTATCATTCACACCAGAAACAGAGATAGTATTATTATCAATCAAATCTTGAATTTTACCCTTTAAAGCAAAACATTTTTCAGTATCATGCCCAGGATGACGATGAAATTGACAAAAAGATTTGTTATCAAAATAGGGTGAATTAATCTTTGCAGGATCTATTTGCCTTATAGGAGGAAGAGTAAGCACATTTTGTTCCAATAACTTATTCATAATACTATGCAATGATTCATTCAAAGGAGTAAACTTTCTTTCTTTCTTGAAAAATTTAGAAATAGGAGGCACACCTGATGCTGCATTCACATTGTTGTTGATGATGTTTTCATTGAATTTAATGACCTCTCTGTTCGGTTTAAACTTCCCAAATGGTTGTTGACTACTATCACCCTTATCACTCGGAGCCATAGGATTTGCTTGTTCCATTTGACTCACAGTCAGTTGATAATTGTGAAGAGTTGCGCACAACTGTTGGAAAGAAGTAAACTCAGAAAACAGAAGTTTTTCTCTAATATCTTTTTGTAAATTAGAAATAAAGATTCTTTGAATATCATTGTCAGGCACTGGAAAGGAAATTTGAGCATACAAATGCTTATATCTACCAATGAAATCAGTCACTTTTTCTTTAACACCTTGTTTACAATGCATTAAATCAATCAAAGTAACTTTAGGACTTATATTGTTTTGAAATTGTTGAATAAAAGTATTTGCAAGTTGTTCGAAAGAAGTAATAGAATAGGAAGGCAATGAGCAATACCATTGTAGGGCTTTATCTCTTAATGTTCTAGTAAACAGTTTTGCAAGCAACCTTTGGTCATAAGCAAAATCGGTACATATTGTTTGAAAGGTCTTAACATGTGTTAGAGGATCACCCTTACCATTATAAAGCTCCAAATGCGGAATTTCAACATGTTTAGGAGGGATAGCTCGAACAATGTCAAGAGAAAGTGGGCTCGCAACATCAAATGTGGGCACACTAAACTTAGATTGATTCATAGAGGCAATTTGTTGCTGTAAAGAGGAGACAGTTTGTGCAAGATTGTTAATGGTCGCTTCAGTCGAAGAGTTCATATTAGACGTGTTAGATTGTGATGGAGGTGTTATGTTATTGAAAGAAGGTAGAGAGTAAGGTGGTGGGACACTATGATAGTTAGTCATAGGAGATGATTGGAAAGGAGGAACACTACAAGGAGGAATGGAAGGGTTAAATGAATTGCCCCCTTGCGTCATGTTCATTTGTGGTGATATAATAGGAACACTCATTGAAGGAATGAATGAAGAAGTCGGATTGATTGAAGAAAGAGGGTTGATTGAAGAAGAGGGATTGCCCCCATGACTAGTGATCATAGGAGGAATGTCTTGTATTGAAGTAGTCATTATGTTTCATGTAAAAGTAGGTATACTAGCAATGGGAGTTGTCAAAGGAATAGAATGATTAACTTGAGTAGGAGGTTGTGTAAAACCCAAAGTTTCGGCACAACTCTTCATAGGCATCACATTCGAATCCACAATGTGTGCAATACCACGCAAAATATCAATTCCATTCTTATCACTTTGAACCATACGTTTTAGACCCTCAATTAATGAAAGAGCTTGACTATCAGGGTATTCTTGAGACATCCATTGTCGAAAATCATCAAATTGGTTATCCAATTTTGAAAGTTGTTCTACAGAAACCTCATGGAGAGCTTCTTCATCATTAAGAGGATTAGAGGAATTACCCATGTCCTCGTTAAAAAGGCCATTCAAATTAGGTTCCATCTCCTCAGTAATTAAACCTTGGAAGGACTTAATTCTAAGACTTCGTCTAACGGGAATAGTGTAAGTAGGGCTTTTTGTTGTAAAACTCATGCACTAAAGAGAGAGAAGATTTTGACTTTTAGAGGTAGCAAATTTCAATAAAATCAGCCAATCTCCTAGATTTAAGCTGTTAAATACAATCAGGACAATCTCCCAAAATTTTAGAAAAAATGTTTGGGACCGTGGCGAACGGAGTGCACACAGTCCTTGCAACTTTTTTCAAAATTTTCAGGGATGAAAGTTATGATGATTTTAAAGCTAATCTAAAAAAATTGAGTGATTTTACGATCTGTAGATAGGCCAAATTAAAGTTGCAATCTCAAAATTGAACCCTACCAAGATTGTTGAAAAATGTAAATTTTTAATTTTGAAAAAGAGAGGGAAACTAAAATTTTGAATTTTATGATTTTAGAGGGAATGCTAAAAGCAATGCAAGTTTTGAAATTTAAAAGTTGACTCGATTTCATGCAAAATTCGAATTTGGAAAGTGGAAATCAAGGTTGTTGCAATTAAACACTTAATTTCAAAAGTCACAAACTGCAAAAATTTGAATAAAGTACTGAAATTTTGAATAAATGCCAACACACTGTTCAGATTTAGGATTGTAAGAAACACAATTTTGATATGAATTTCGATTTCAACAATTTTTGAATGATTAGAAGCCTCAATCCAAGCAATCGCTAGACCAACTTTGACTTTAATTTTGAAAGTGTTAGAATTGATAAGATCAGCCAAAATTCTGGATTTTAGCAGAAAAATACAGTAAGATCTAGCTCCCAAAATTTTGGAAAAAATGTCAGGGACGATGGCGCTCGGAGTGCACACGGTCCTCGTAGCTTTTTTCCAAATTTTCAGGGATGAAAGATATTGTGATTTTATTGCGGAATCCAAAGTTACAGCTGATTTGGAAGTGTTTTGATCAGTGAAATTATTAGTCAAAGGTTGAACCAAGAAGGTTTTAAAAATTAGGGTTTTGACATTTAACCACTTAATTTTCAGAATTAAAGCACAAATATGAATTGACAATTTGTAATAGAAGGGTAGATCTGAAACAAGCATTAACAATTAAACATTCCACAAGTTTAATTACTAAAAACAAAATTTTAGGGTTTTTTTATGCAATTAGCCTCTAAAATTTTGCAAAAGATCAAACATGGAAATGTAATTAAGGAAGCAAATTTTTCAGATCTAACCATGAATAATCAGAATGAGGATGTTCATGTCGGGTTCACCAAAATGTAAAGCGGAAAAATCAAACCCTAGTTGTTCTCCCCTCCCCAACTCCAAGGAGAGAGAAGGGAGAGTCACTAGGGTTGATGGTTTTCACTTAGGAGAGACTTTACATTCAAAAGAGGGGTTGAAAGCCACAAGATCCAATCCCACAAAATGCAAGATTGGATTCTAAATGAGTTTCAAGGGGTAAGACATCAAGGATACCCTCTTTTGTAAAGAAATGTGGAAAGAATAATTGAACTAGGAATGCATGTAAAGTAGGAAATATTCGCTTATAAACAGAGATAGGGATATGGGATGAAGCTGCGGACCTGGAATTAGCAGTAAAATGTCGAGACGGTGCTGTTTTGCAAATTTGAGCAAAATTTGACGGGACGATGGCGCCCGGTGTGCACACGGTCCTCTGAAAAATCCGTGAAACGAAGGGGGATCTGTTCGTCTCTGTACAAGGATTCCAGATCTTCAATTATAGCCGCGTACTTGCAACCTACACATAGAAAAGAGAGGATGATCGGGGGGTTAGGGATGAGGGGTTTGCCCTTAGGTCAAACCCCAGTTTTGGAATTAACCAAGAAATGAGAATGTTGTAATGTAAATGTTTGTAATGTAAACAAGTATTGATACCTTGTTGTAAGAATGTTTGTATTCTTACATGCGAAGGTGTAATGTATGTAGTATGTTGTATGTTGTATATGATCTCTTCTTCAATGGTTGAATCCTTGTCTTGAATGCAACACTTAGCCTTGAATGGAGACTTAGAATGCTCAATTGCTTGAAGGAATGCTTGAATGCTTGAATGTTTGAATGTTTGAATATCGCTTTCGCGCCTTGCTCACATATATCCTCCTCTTTTCTCTCTCCCTTTCTAGGAGAGGAAAAGTAGTTTATATACTTGTCAATTAGGGCTGATAGACTGATTTTCCCGACCTTAGGCCGACCAGGAAACATTATTTTCCAATTTGCAAACTTAAAGACCCAAAGCCCCATAAGAGACCGGGCCCAAAATAGGGCCAGGGACCAGGGCGCTGGGCGCCATGGTCCTGGGGGACCAGGGCGCTGGGCGCCCTAGTCCTGAAGGACCAGGGCGCTGGGCGCCATGGTCCCACCTCCCAGGACAGCAAGGTGCAAGGAGGATCAGGCCAGGGTGCTGAGAAATGCAGTTTATGATGTCATGAACAAGTTTCGGGGTCTCCATTCAGGTTCCGTGTTGCATCGCCATCGTGAAGACCCAAATGCAGTCAAAATTGCAAGTGTCGCAATTTTAGGACGCTACATATATATATAGTTGGAATTTTATGAGAACGAGACAATTTGGGATCAAGTATTTTATTATGCGGTTGCAATTATATATGATATTAATAAACATATGGGGTATGTCTAAGTATTAAAATTGCTTATGAAATTTAATCTTATAAAATCTTTATATTAAATTGAGAAAGGTTATTTTGGCTACTGGGGAAATATTTACACTATATAGAAAAATAATTATTTCCAAATTAATTGACCCTTTTAGTCGAATTGGTATACACTACGTGTTAATTATTTAAAATAAAATATAGACATTTCTAAAACCAAGTGTTAGGTCTATTTTTAATTAGTTCCTAAAATCAATTAATGAATTTTCGGTTGAAGATTAATTATGTCTTCGTCAATTATTTTAGAGAGTTTTGATTAAATCAATCTATTGACGCAATTTAATGAGATAATAATATGAATTCATTAGTATTCCACATTTAATTGAATTATCAAGAAAGGGTGTATTAATAGGATGATGGGCGCTTGATAATTATTAAATATTGATGTCGAACCAAGTAAATTTATTAATGACTATTTAGTGGAGATGGATCTAATTAAGTACTAACTGATGCAACTGAAACGATAGGGTCCTTTGAGTGAATATAATATTACCCTTATAAATATGATTTGTTCCACTGGATAATGGGAATTATCGTAATTGTTATGTTAGTATTTTATATCAATTAATATTTCGTTAGAACAACATGTCAAGTTGTCACAACTATTTAAGCAATGGTTGCATGAAAATAAGTGTTTCAAGAAAAATTTGTTGGTTGTGTTTTGCCCTAAATTTTGGGCATGACATTTTGGTATTAGAGCCCTAGGTTCATACACTGGTGAACATGGGCTACATTCATAACTTAGTTGAAACCAAACTGTGGCTTGAAGTATAACACCTAGGTGAAAGCTTGTGAAATAACAAAGTGAAAACATAAGTGAATTTTTTTGCAAATCAATAGATCAACATATAAGCATTCAAGGGGTTTCAAGGGTCACTAAAAGCCCTGAAATTAGAAATTATTAGTCATAATATTTATGGCTTAAATAAAACCCCAAAGGCTACGAAATATTCAACTATTTATTCATATGAAGTATTTTCGGTGTCTATTAACGAAAATTAGACCTTTTATACCTACGAGGTTACCATTCAATTGGAACCTAAAACGCAATAACTGCCTTAATCAAATTAAGTATGAGGAGTTAATCTTTCGATAAAATACCCCTGATGGTAACTAAAGGAATGCCACCCATCGAGATATGTTCTTGACATGGCAAATCAAGCAAGATAGTTAGACCTAAGATAAAGACACTATAAACAAGATAAATAAGAATCAAGGTAGATCATAATAAAATTTTAAGCTATGTGAAATTATGATGGTTAAAAAGATCAAGGCCACCATAGGAGACAACAATGAAGGAGAGTTAAGAGGTACTCTTGTGAATAGTAGAAAGAAGCATTAACCTATCCTAATGATTAGGTAACTTAAGAATGTGATCATGTTAGATTTCTTATTAAGAGTATTTGTTAGACTATGTTTGTAGCAATATAGTGGAGTTAGAGATGGATAACCCTGCAGATAGGAACTCGAATGATGAATGGAAATTCCCTTGATCAGAAAACCCTAGTAATTAAATAAGGACAAAGGAGGCATGAACTTCTTGGGTAAAGGCACGTATTTACCATTAACCCTAAGCTCATCCGTGGTTACATAATTGAAAAAAAAAAACAAGCAGGTAAAACCTCAACTAGTTCCTTTATGAGAAGATAATCTTGAAGAAAGTAAATAATGGAAGAGAGAGTAGAATTGATTTAGGAATCAAACAAAAGATCTCCATTGAAGTGCAAGGAGTGTAAAAGTATTAGGATCCTATAATCTAGGAAGGTGTAACTAGATGTCATTTAGAAACTAAGAAGCAAAGTGCAACCCAATCATGGTTAGTCGTTAGGTACCAGTGAAGAACATGCAGATAGAAATGGCTTATAGAAAGATTGTATAACAATAAATATAATACTAAAGTGTTAATGAGAATTAGTTGGCAGTATAAAATTTTGATGAGAACATTGATAAGGAGCTGAGTTATGTGGTTAGCTAAGGATTTGGAAATTATGGGAGTCTTAAGACATTGGTAATTGTTGGACATCCTTATGTTATGCCATAATAGGGTAACTGGATATAGGATGGTAAGATGGTTTGTTTAGATTGAAGAGATCGAAGGTGTGATATGTTGGATTTGGCTAGTAAGTTAATATAAACAAGTAATATGGGATGAGATAATTTCCCTTTTTACTAAATTTTAATGAAAAGGATGGGTGTTGGCCACTTTTCGAGTGCACACCCCTTGATTTCAGAGTTGCTTAAGTAAAGTAGGAGGGAATAAGTCCACTCTTTGAGTTGTTTGAGTTATGTCGTGAAATGTGTGGGTTGGAATTGTTGACAACCATTATTGACCTTACTTAACAATAATTCCACCCCAAATGGCTCTTAACCTTAAGTGTTAGTACTTTGGTAAAAGCTCCTACCTAATGAAGGCAAGTGTATGTTAAAGGTGAAAATACAAGGAGCTAACATAAGGTGCTAAGAAACCAAATGATGTCCCTAGTAAAATTATATGAATACATTATACCGATCCTAAGAGATTCCAAGTAAACAAGTGTCAATTTTGTACCAAACTATTAACCGTGCGTGTAAGACATGAAAATGTTGATGCTTGAAGCTACCACGTAACATTGAGTCTGGGCTTAGCATATTAAGATAATTAATGGAAGTCCAAGAGGAAAGGACGAAGAATGGTGGAGATTAGTGCAATTACTTGTTAGAATATAATGGTGAACATTAATTACCCTAAATAGATAAAGGATTATATCGGAAAGGTGTGGCTTGCGATAGCTATCACGCGAAGGTTTGAATGAAACATGATCTATTAAACAATTGCAATCCCATGTATATAAGATATGTCATAAATAATAAGGGAATGTAGATAATCTAAGAATCTCAAGAGTCTAATAATCACTTCCTAACACACTCAGGACGTGTGATCCTGGGTGATGAGTTGCGGTTACTCCCTAGGGTATGACCAGTACGGCCATCTTGTTTCGAGTTTGATTCGACATTATTATTTTTTTTATTTACTTTCTTTGAATAAGCATCTTGTGATATAGGGGGCTAGTACTTTCTGTTTATTTATAATTTTCATTTTATGATGAAAGGACCACTAAATTGATGTTCTTTTTATTTGAGTTATGGCCCTTGCCATGTTTCTAGTTTTTAATATTTTTCAATTGCCGGCATTTTTCTTCTTTTTATTGGATTGGGCAGAAGTAACTTGTATTTTTGAAAAGTGTCAAGTGGTCATTTTGTTGGTTGATATAACTAGCCCTAGTGATGTGATTTGTGTAAATGTCTATCATGTTCATTGAACCACTGATAGTCTGTCAAGAGAGAATACCGCAAGGAGTGAAATTAGGCACAAGAATTAACAAAGAACGTGTTTTTGTCAAATTAAGATAAAGGAAGGAATATCCCCCTAAGTAAAATTAATTGCGAGTAATCGGAAAGAGAAAATTTATAACAATAGTGTGACCTAGACCTAATGAATTGTGAAAGTAATGATTTTCGACTGGTAAATTTGGCATGGGTATGGAGAGGATTGCGTGGATGATATCTAAAATAAGTTTTAATAACTTCTATCACTCCCTTAGAATGGGGTTGTTGTGTACCTTAATGGTTGGAAAATTGCGAATGATGCTCCCTATAAAACTTAAACCTTGGAGCCTAGGAATATAAAAACATTTTAATCCCTAGTGGTAGAAAACTACCCTATATAAGGGCGGAATTAAAAAAAAAAAAAAAAACCTAAATTTGCTTTTGCCTTGTCACCTAAGAAAGTAGGAAGAAATTATGCACCTAGGACGATTTTACGAATATTATATTTACACCCTAATGAGGTGCCTCGAATGTAGAATAAGTAGATTCATTGTGGTTAAGTGTGATGTCGATTTTCTTAAGTAAAATGCTTGGACGTGAATATAGTAGGATAAACATGCTTTTAAACAAATCCTAAACAAGTAGAACTCCTAGAAAATTCTATATGGGTAACCTTGATTATGATTTGGAGGGTGAAATAATGTAAGTCGCTGAAAGATAGAGCTTTGCAAACACCTACCTGAGATCGAAGGGAGATGTAGTAAAAATACTACGAATTTAACCTTGTGAAGATAGTAAGTTAATTACGATAATAAGTTGATTTTGGTATTTCATCCTTCTAGTAGGCAAGGTAATAGTTCGAGTAACTTATGGAAATGGAGGGAAAGGTTATGTCCCTACTTCGAAAATTCTACTCATGCGACTTCCAAGAGTAAGTCGAACCCTAGGGGAGGAGGATGTAAGGCCTTCCCCAAACCAAGCTTTGATTTACTTAGTTGACCATGTTTGACCTATTAATAAATGCTTTATAATTCAATAGAATGGACTGTGTTAGGCAGATAGGTTTGTGAGAAAAATAATTGAACCGAGTTATAGAGTTATCGCACCTAGTGGTGTACTTTTGATGTGTTATGAAGTTGAAATCCTAAAAGACCCATTGATTGGATAATCTTGATTTAATGTATGTCAGCTATGTCTGGATGTAGAACTTATATGATTCTGTGATTGGGTAACATTTATGAATGTGGATGCTTCATTTATATGCTTTATAGATACAAAACTCTAGATGATCCTAGAATAGGATAAATTTGAGAGGAGGTATGTCATTATTGGATTTGCAGGACTTTACTATGATGATAGGAATAGGAATGCATGTTTTAATATATGGATCAAAATTATGTGAATGATGATAATTGTTATGTGGAGTTATTTGGATGAAAGATGTATTGATTTATAAATGTATATTGTATGCAGAGTGTTTGTAGTGCATTATTATTCATGCGTTTCATATTATATGAGATTATTTGGAAGTACTAATGTGTAAATTGAGTTGCGCAGGAATTATCCATGTGACCATGGGAATATTACGGAGAACCAAACCTAGACTTATGTATGTCCGTAAGCCAGGGGTTGTCTATTTGGAGAGACAACACCCCGTTTGTGTTGTATTTTATTCGTAACAGTATATGCTGCATGTGTGTTAAGTGTTATTTAAATTTATTGTGAAAAAAAATCCACAAGAGACGACTTCATGTTTTAAATTGTAAAAGTGTTTTATTTGTGTCACTTGACACATGGGTGGATTTAAGTTTAAATGTTTTATTTTTGTCTCTTGGTGGGAAAGTGTTCAACTATAGCTTTTTCATTTAGTGTAACGTGATGTCATAAATACCTTGGGAAAAGAATCTTTGGAGAGGTCAACATATGTTTGACCCGAAAATAAACTTCAGAGGGGTTTAAAATGGGTTAAGTGAACACCTAAGGGTATTTTAATAGGGTTTCCTAAAGCCCATAAGGTATACCTAGGGGTTAGGGGTAATTTTAGGCAAGTTTCTACTTTTAAGTGACCTTTTTGACACTTTAAAAATTGGCTTTTCTGGGTTGTGCGAAAATTGAAATTAGAAGTTTGATCTAATTGAAAACTTTCCTATTCGAATGAGAGTCTTTTTCCCATTTTGTCTTACTTTCCTTTTTGGTTTTTTAGAAACTTGTGAGAACTCAGAGAATGAGCTTCTTAAGCAAGAATTTGAAAATTTGAGGGTAATCACCCACTCTCCATTTTTGGAGACAAAAAGAATTTTGTAAAGAAAAAGATAGAATTTTGGTTTGAGAATTTTAGCTAAGGGTAGAAAGAGAAGAACCGTGGAATTGGGCTGCTCATCCTCAACAAAACTAACCTATCTTTGGGCAGATTAAGGTTGGTCGTATTCATCATATAATAGATTTCTTATTGCATGTGTTTGTAAGTAATGTTAGTGAAAAAGATTTGTTTCCGTGCATGTACTTTTGGAAATTTATTTGGTATTTTGTTTTATACCTTGCAAGTGTGTTTGGGAGTAATCAAGAATATCCTACTCTTGGGAGAGACGAGGATCTTGTGGGTGGTAGAAGTGACAGCCCTCGAGTGAGAGACTCTCGTTATGAGAGCGATCACAAGGGAATTTATGTGACCCTTGCTGCATGGCTTGTTTATGCATTGGGGGTCATAAGGAGGTAAATAAGGCATGAATGCCTTGGGGGGCATAAGGAAATAAGGGTTGATTATGTTATACTTGATGTAATTGGTTGGCCATGAGGTGGCTATATGTTTTGGTTTGCCATGAGGTGGCTATTTGTTTTACCATACTTGCAGTCTCCTCAGGGTACTTGGTCCACTACCACCCTTGAAAAGACATCACAAATGTGTGGTGCAGTGTAGCTCGGGTTTGGGAGTGTGTTTTGAGTTGGTGTGTATTCTGCTTTTTGTGTTGCATGTTTTGTTACCTATCTAGGGCTTGGTTCTCTGAGCTCGGGGGTGGCTACCAGTTAGCCTAGGCTGGGAGGTGAGCACTCCATGGTCAAATCCTTGATCTTATTTGCAGGTTGTGGAAAGAAAGGAATTAGGACAAGTCGAAAGATTCGATGGAGATAATAGTTGCAGAATCCATTTGGAAAATATGTTATTATTCTATTTTAAAATGTCCTCATTATAAAAGTTGAGTGACCTATTTGTAAAATGACTATAGTATCTCTTAAAGTAATTCCTAGAAATGTAATAGTTATTTGTTATAATGCAAAAGATGAAATGAATAATCCCGGAACAGTTTCCTAAAGTCTGTTTTTCTGAATTTAATCATTGTTGAGTAGATTGATAGTGTGGGAAGTAATTAAATTTATTTTAATCCCTTATGCATATGAAATAAATCAAGGAAATAAAGTAATGATTTAAAGATTGTATACGTGTTGCTAGAAATTAAATGGTTCAGTTTAAAACCTAAATGCATTGTTAAAGTTAAACGATTCTAGATAAATAATGTGCTATTGAAATTTTATTTAATGCTGTCATTTTATTAACTTGCAGAAAATATAATCTATAGTTATTGTAATCATCTCTATAGTTTTATTTTAATAATTTCTAGGTTTATTAAGTTGCTGTTAAATCTAATGATTTTTGTTATTTACTTAGTTGCAGAAATTAAAAGAAAATCTAATGTTAAATAGTCTATTTGACTTAGATAATTTTCATAGTAACATAGTTGCTGGATGAGTTTAGTTAAATCTGTCAGTTGAACATTTGCAGAACATAAATTTAATAAATAAATAAAAAAAAAGGGGATTTAGCCTAGCTATGTGTTCTCATCAGCAAGTATTTTAGAATAAAGCAAATATATGCATAAACTCAAATTAGATGACTTAAGCTATTTTAATATATATATATATATATATATATATATATATATATAATTGCAGGAAAGGGGATTGCCCTGAATGTAATAATATTACAATTATATAAATATAAACATACCTACAACTAAATTATTTGCATGTATAAATGCATATAGTACTTAAAGTTAAATAAATTTAGATTAACTGATTAAAAAATATATATTGATAAATACCTTTGCATATATAACATATATACACATATGTGTGTGTATATATATATACAAATACATACATATATATATATATATGTATATATATATTTTATTTGCATTTAAAAAAAAAAAATTTAAATAAAAAAATAAAAAAAATAAAAAAAATACTATTTTAAAACAAGGGACGGTGGATAGGGCACGGGCCGAACCCACTATGCAAAGCATAGTGGTCGGCTCGGCCTAAGCCGCCACTATGGGCGTCCACAGTGGACGGCGCCACTGTGTGCGACCACAGTGGACACCGCCACTGTGGAAACCCATAGTGAGCGAGGTCTGGGTGGAGCCGTCGGTGCCCTCCGCTTCTTCCGCCTCACCGCCCCTGCGTGCGACCTCCACCCTTCGCCACCAAAACCCGCCATGGCCACCTCCATTAGCATTTTGGCCATGTTCAAAAAAAAGAAAAGCAAAAATACGAAACCCTAACCCAGTATGGGTTAGGGTATTCGAGAATCGTATAGGCTTTCTAGAATGAAAAAAAAAATGATTTAAGTAATTTTTATAATAGCTAATTTAGGGTTTGCATGAGGAGAATTATAAAGATGTGGAACTTTTATAGTTTTTAAATATATATATATATATATATATATATATATAGTTGGAAGTATATGAGAACGAGACAATTTGGGATCAAGTATTTTATTATGCGGTTGCAATTATATATGATATTAATAAACATATGGGGTATGTCTAAGTATTAAAATTGCTTATGAAATTTAATCTTATAAAATCTTTATATTAAATTGAGAAAGGTTATTTTGGCTATTGGGGAAATATTTACACTTTATAGAAAAATAATTATTTCCAAATTAATTGACCCTTTTAGTCGAATTGGTATACACTACGTGTTAATTAGGTAAAATAAAATATAGACATTTCTAAAACCAAGTGTTAGGTCTATTTTTAATTAGTTCCTAAAATCAATTAATGAATTTTCGGTTGAAGATTAATTATGTCTTCGTCAGTTATTTTAGAGAGTTTTGATTAAATCAATCTATTGACGCAATTTAATGAGATAATAATATGAATTCATTAGTATTCCGCATTTAATTGAATTATTAAGAAAGGGTGTATTAACAGGATGATGGGCGCTTGATAATTATTAAATATTGATGTCGAACCAAGTAAATTTATTAATGACTATTTAGTGGAGATGGATCTAATTAAGTACTAACTGATGCAACTGAAACGATAGGGTCCTTTGAGTGAATATAATATTACCCTTATAAATATGATTCGTTCCACTGGATAATGGGAATTATCGTAATTGTTATGTTAGTATTTTATATCAATTAATATTTCGTTAGAACAACATGTCAAGTTGTCACAACTATTTAAGCAATGGTTGCATGAAAATAAGTGTTTCAAGAAAAATTTGTTGGTTGTGTTTTGCCCTAAATTTTGGGCATGACACCCTGTTAGGAGTATCAAGATCTGTTAGATCTACCTTGCTAAAGGATTTTACAACACTTATTCTAAATGATGCACCTGGTTAGAGACTTTACAATTTATAGACTTAGTTAGAGTCTTTTAGCTTGTTAGAGGTTTTTCTTACAACTCAAAATATTACAATCAAATCTTTACAAATTATCTACAACTTTACATCTGAAATGTTATAGCAGATTCTATGTGCTCAAAATGTTATTACCTTTCTTATAGCATACCTTGGTAATCCATATATTAACTCGGTAAACCCTTATGTTTACTCTGTTCCTTGACTGTTCTCTGAAATCCTTCTCGGTGACCTCTGTGTTTCTCTGTCAACTGTAATAGTCATAACACTCTGTGATATCTCATGATTTTCCTTTTTGTATATGTCTTGCTTCACACACACATGCACATATATACTTGCACATATATCTAATCCCGAATTCCTGCTGTATAAATAGATCTCTTATGTCGGTGATTTGGTCCATGCTTCGATCTTACAAACATGATTTATCGAATGAATAACCATGCAAAATATTTCATTGGTTAGATGACCTCAAAATCATACACAATCTTTAAGTGCAATTTCCAATGTGATAACGATTACTTGTTCCTCGATCTTTGTAACACGTTTCACATATATGTCCAGGTTCAGTGAATCTGGTAACACATTTCACTCGGTGTCTGTTCACTCGGTATATCATTCTTGTTTCTCGGTAGACATAGAGTGTTACTCAGTAGAGTGTTTGGTGTATACTACGCTCTGAGACTACTTTCTTCTATAACCAACTGCATTGTGCTTACCGATTGTTCTGTGCTTACCGACTAAAAGATTCGGTAGAAGTAACCGACTAGAATAACTTTGAACATAAGACTAATGGAAATCTTAGTAAGTAGTAATAGATATAGAGTTTTTTCTTGAAAAAACTATTTTATTGAATTATCTGATGGACCAATCAATTAGTGGAGTTGTATTAATGCTTCAATTTCATGAGGGAGCCTTGAAAGAAGCATACAATTTTCAATGAAATCAAGGAAAAAATGATCATTGGAGGTTACAAGGTAGGTTAGGAGGGTTAAAGGTAAAATATGAGATGATTTACATGGGATAGTGACGGAAGACATTGCAAACTATAAACTATTACATATATATTTATGTTGAAGCCTTAGCAAAAATCTTTAAAGAATCTTACAAACCAAGTAATAATAGTAGTAAGAAAGCATGAGATAAAGTTAAGAAGACAAAGAGAAAGCTTCTAAAAGGTATGAAGAGGAGATTGTCATTAATATTTGTAGGTCATAGTATCATCGGAATAATTAACAGAGAAACCCAATTTGGATGAAAAACCCAATTAGATGTAAAAGTGAAAATAAATCCCCAAATTTTTGTAATTAGATCTAAAAATGCAAATAAAATACCAAGTGATTATTATCTTCAGTGTCTCCTATAACCTTGGCTAGGGATTTGAGAATGCATCCAATCAGATTGTCTCCTCTAACCTTGGCGCATGCAAATGAAGTCTTTTGGTCGGGTTCTTCATTCACCACATATGCTCACCATGAAATATTTGCTCATTTTGTGTGCGTGAATGAAGTCTTCATTCACCACCATCTCTAACCCTATGAATCTCCTCTCCTGTGCATGCCAATGGTCTTCTGCTTTGCCTTGTGGGAATGAAGTTTTTCAAAGTCTTTTGCTTCCTAAAATATTTTGAAGTTAAAATTGACCTATGAGATATTATAATTATATGTAAATAGGATATTTAAATTACATAGACATGTATTTTGATTTGCATGGTAATTATAATTAAATGGGATATTATAATTATATGTAAAAATTAAAATTGACCTATGGGATATTAAAAAAATTTATATGAAATTATAAGTAAACATTGCCAAGGTATGGGATATTATACATTTCTATATGTAATTATATGTAAAAATTAAAATTGACCTATGGGATATTAAACATTTCTATATTAAAGATTATTTATGATATTTTTCAAAGGTCTATTGCTCACAACCTATTAGTACATTGATGCAATATTTTGTACCAAGTTCTACCACTATGTTGTTTTGAGGCTTTTTATTTGAAAAATAAGTAAGGCTAAACACGAAGACAAATCTATTCAAATTTTATAGGGGGAGATCAAGAAGGAAAGTTAAGGTTGACATTATGCTCACTATGACTAGTTCGTAGTTTGTTCCAAGGTGTTCCAAATAAATGCACTAGAGTATTGTGTTATGCACTAGCTAGAGAAACTATGTGGATGTTGATTGGAACAAGTATAGTGTGGGTTGGGTGACATGTAGTTCATGTCCCCAGTCTTGAAGTAACATGTGGGTTTTAGGACCTAGTTGACTACACATTATGATTGATAAACTAACATGTGGATGACTTGTAGATATTATGAATATTATCAATCTCTCTCTCTCTCACACACACTCTCTCTCTCTCAGATGTCTCCATCCAAATTTTTACATTCTCTCCCTGTCCTCCCTTTCTCTTTCTCTCTCACATCTCTCTCTCTTTGCCTATTACTCTCTCTCTCTCTCTCTCTCTCTCTCTCTCTCTCTCTCTCTCTCTCTCTCTCTCTCTCTCTCTCTCTAGCACACATTCATACATTCATCTTAGATGAGTTCATTTTAGATACATTTAGTTAATTATATGCATTAGGGATCTGCTTCAATTAGGATTCATTCAATTATTTGAAAAGAATAGAAAAATGTCGTAGGGATCTGCTAGGATATGCTTCAATTAGATACTTTTGGGATGCAAAAAGGTGGTGATATGTCCTATTAGGATAGAAAAATGAGGATGATTCCCCCTCTAGAGGGTAGTTGAATTAGATAAAGAGAATAGATATAAAATAGTATCAAGTGCATCATGCATCATAATAGGAATCATTGTGTTATTGCATAACAAACCATTAAAAGGATTCATCCATAAAATTTTCCATAAATATCTTAGTAGGGAACACAACATGGTGCAAATATTTGTAATGTAAAATTATAAATGACTTGACATGTAAAGATGCATGTAAAGATAATCACAAAGTACAAGTCCTCCCAAATAATCACAACATTTAGATTTCACCAAACAATATCAAGAAATCAATATCAAATATATAATATACTAATTGCATACCTCATACATTTAAATCATGCCATTGATCTTCTTCTTCATCCAGCCCTTTCTCTATATCATCTGATCCAGAACCGACATTGTAAGGATTGGTCATATCATCATCATCATCATCATCATCATCATCATCATCATCATCATCATCATCATCATCATCATCATCGATATCATCATCTTCATGAACATTAACTCCTACATCATCATGATCTTGTTCCTCTTCTTTGACATCTTCGTCAAGCACATCATCAACTAACTGTTGATCCTAATCATCATCTACATCATCTTCTAGTTCTTATGTATCTTCTTCTTCCATGACATTATACTTTATCGGCTTTCCTCTAGGATCATGTCTAACAACAAATGACCAACCTGGTTTATGTGGAACCTCTAAGTAAAATACTTGCTCACATTGGCTTGGAAGAACATAGGGCTCATTTCCAACTCACTCAAATGACCTTGTATTAACCATTGTAAATCCATTATCATGTTCAATAACATTTATGTCGGGATCATTTTCATTCAATTGTATCATGTACCATTGGACGACAAAAAGAACTAATTTGAAGGACCTAAAGTCGCACTCAAGTATATCATCCAAAATCCTAGAGTATCAATTTTTTGAGACTTGAGGATGTATGTCGCTTCTAGATGAAACATTAGTCACCTGAAATACTGTAGTTATCCCAGAATCACAAGTTTTCTTCATGTCATCCAACTTTTTGATGCAAAATTTATGACCATTGCACCACAGCCTTGTGGTGTTTCACCTACAATATGTCAAATATGTAAAAATTATTGCATCGCAAATTGTTAAACATATTTATTCTTGGTCGAATGTATGCAAGAAACAACATATCTATATACATCATTACAATTGAAAAAAAGTTAAATAATATGGGTGATTAATATATTTATACATACCTATTTATCTCTTACACCATATGCTAAATCAATTTCCCTTGGTGTAACATTGGAATCTCCATTACGATGAGCTTCTTTAACCAATGAAGCCACATCTTCCCATGTTAATATCTGACTAGATTGTTGATACCATTCAATCCATACCGTCATCCAATCAAGATTATTTGTGGCATACAAATGTAGTGCATCCCACTCTCGAGCAACTGTATAAAAAATAACTAAAAGTTTACAACTAATGTATATTGAAGATTAAGAATTAATTAACTATAATATATATATATAAACCAAATATAAAATTTATTTAGATTAATATCCATGAACATCTAATAATTACCTCTCACTTTCCTCAATCTATCTTTCCCCATCAGGTACTCCCCTTTGAATTTGTTAATGGAGTTGGGATCCCAAATGCGGTCTACATGGATCTTTGTCGCGAAATTAGGAAGATATTTAGTAATGTACACCATAGTCTAGTATACCACATATCCCTCCACCATATAACCCTTAGGATGTGCTCTTTGTCGAACCAAAGTCTTCAAAAATTTCAAGTGCCTCTCAACCATCCACATTGACCTTGTGTGTACAGGTCCACACAATTCAATCTCCTCAACTTGGTGTATGAGGTAGTATTCTTGTGCATTTAAAAATGTCTAAGGTAGATACTTTTGCATTTCACACATTAGACGAGTAATTTTTCTCTTCCAATATTTTATATATTCTTTATGGATTTCTTTAGATGACAACCATCTACAAGTGATTCAAGACGCAAATATATTAACGAGACTTAAAAAAAATATATACAATATATTACATAACAAGTAAAACAAATGGCAAATATAATATCCACACAATAAATTGAACAAATATCACTACTTACCTCATGTATTTTTCAAGATAATATATAACTTTCTTGACATTATTGTCAAAGTGGTATGGGAGAGATAGAGGCAAAATGTACTACAACAATTATAAAATGATCTTTTCATTGTTTTTCCAAAACTAGTAAACATAATACAATGAAAAGTACATGCAATATACAAATATATAGTAAATATACAAGAACATGAATTACCTTAATGAAGGTATGTCAATCATGAGTTTTCATCCCTGGCCCAAATTCACTTTTCTTTGTTATGAGATTGTTTATGTTCGGAGCAAATCCTATGGGAAATTGAATTCTTCATATAACTTCTTTTATAACATTGCTTTTCTACTCCATTAATAACCAAGGAAGGGCACTTATATTAATTTGGTCTCCATTTCTATTTAATTGAATGACATTTTTCATTGCATGATTGGATTCCTGAATGTCACTACAAATTTTGACAATCTTTGTCACGCCTTCCATCCAATATTTTTCATAACGTCTCTTTTATATTCTTTCCAATATGCATAGTATCAAAAAAATGCACAATTTGTAGCTGCTCATAGTAGGGCAACCTATTAAATTGTCTAGGATAAATTTTTAGTCCCTTTGGAAGTCAGTCATTAATGACTTGACAACCTTCATGAAACATATGAGTTTAAAACTTAACAACGACAATCATCATCAATTACAACATGAGTAAACAAAACACAATATAAAAAATATAAATTCCAAACATATCATATATGATAGATAAAAAATTAGATTGAATGACATTACCTTGATGACTAATTCTATTATATTCCAACTTCCATAGGCAAGGTGTCATTCTTCATGGTTTTGATGTAGTCTCTTCTTTCACATTGAAAAGATGTTTGTCAATAGTTTAACACTTATGATTTTTGTGGAGGATTTTTGTGGAGGAAGTTTCTATACTCATCAAATACCTGCTTTCCTAAACTTGTTGAATGACGAGATTTCATCTTTGGACCACAAACTGGACATGTGAATTTTCCCTTTGTTTGAAGACCTGCAAGATCATGTATAATTGGATTAAATATGTTAATTTTTATAATTATATATATTGAATGAATTATTTAAAAAAATGCACGATTTATATTTTAAAAATTAAACATTATTAAAGTGCACAAGTTGAACATTATAACCTACCACAAAAATGTGTTAGCCCTGGGGCATCATGAATTGTCCATACAAGCATTGCATGTAATTGAAGTTGTCTTTGTCCTATTGGTCTAGTGATGTCATATACAATGACACCATTCCAAAACTCTAGCAACTTGTTAATAAGAGGCTCAATAATATACATTCATATCTTTAACTTGGTACTTACCTAGTTGAATGAACAAAAACATTACATAATTATTATAACCATTTTACTGAAATATATATAATTTAATGTACATGACTATTAAATGAAAAAAAAATCTAGAACAATCATTGCCAACATTATGTGCTCCCTCTTTATTGACATCCATGGAGGAATTTTATTATTGATAACAAAAATAGGCCACACCGAGTAAATAGATCTTAGCTCTCCAAATGGATTGACATCATCTATTGCCAATGAAAGCCTGAGATTATGAGGTTCTTCCTTGCAATGTGGCCATTTTTCCTCTATGTCTATAAATGTAGAACCATCTGCAGGCATTCGAAGAATGTCATCTCGACTTCTATTGCATACATGGTGATCCATAAATTGTGCCAAGCTTTCGCACCTAACTAATCATTGCAAACGTGGAATAATGGGAATATAATGAAGAACCTTGTGAGGCACCTTTTTTGTTAGTTGATCTATTCAATATCTATTGATATGACATTCAAGGCATTATGTTGCAAATTCATGTTGTTTATGATATATAATATGATCATTGGGACATGCATCTATTGCTTGATACTCCAATCCAATATCTTTCATAATGGCAGATAATTCTTGGTACATGAGCGAGGTAGAATATTTGATGGTGGTAACAAAAAATAACCTATCAATCTAGAATGAAAAAAATAATTTATTAATATAAAGAATATTAATGGTACATATTTTACCTTTTATTTACTAGTGGTGAAATAACAACAAAAATAGATGAAAAAATATGACATATATGACATACCTTAACATACGTGAGATTGTTATGTTGGATAAACCATTCATAACCTTCAAGTTCACCAACAACAATACATAAGAGAGAAGAGTTGTTTGGGAGCCTTCGTAAAGGGGCTCGTATGCCTTCTCAAGTACAAGTAAATCATGAACAACATCAAAGTCATCTTGATCATCATGATCAATTGTGCCAGTACTAAATGTGTCATGGATCAATGTATTTGTAACATCATCTTCAACTATGTTTTCTAGCGCATGATCATCTTCTTCCATAGGATCATTATATTCAGCTTTGATATTGACACCTCCATATTCTGCCACTTGGAAAACCACATTCTCTGGGTCATGGTTGTTCATATCATGTGCCCTAGGGTGCCCCACCTATTTAAAAATTATCAACATAAATAAACCATGATCATGATCTCATTATCAAGTGATTTTTTATGTATATAAATTGTTAAAATGATATAAAAATTTACAAATGTAATCAATATAAATACATATAATGAACAACTTACCAATGGACGATAATCATGCCCCCCTTCAATGTGACCATGTTGCCTACAATGTTTCTCAACTATTGTGATTAAAAGTCTTCTATTCTTTAAGCTCTTACAATTTTGGTAAGGAGAATAACATTTCCCATCACCTTTTCTTTTCAAGCTAGACCACAATCTAGCAATTGTCTCCTTATTTTGTTCTTTGTTGATATCATCTGACATGATTTTTCTTCATAGGCAAAAAATTAGGCTATGGAAAATTCGGTCTATAACCTTCACAAACCAAGCAAAACAATGTCGTAAGTATGAAAAACATTGTCCGCACGATTTTTTATATTATTTACTTGACTAACCCTAAGGGGTATTTTTTTTCTTTTTTTCTTTTTCACTTTTCTGTTTTTCAATGGAATTCTAATGAACATTTGTCGTATTTCTGACGATAAGTACTTTCATCGGAATTTCGACGAATATCGGGCAAGATTTAAAAATAATAATTTGACACAAATTGCCTCATAAGATCCGACAAAACAAAAAAAATCTCATAGTTCATTGGAAATTTTTGTCGGAAAATGCACCCAAATGAGTTAGTGTCTACTACCACAACAGGTCCAAAAACATAACTAGAGAAAATTGAATGTAGAAGAGAGACTTATACAAAAGGCCTCCAAAATTCAAATTTTGAATTTTGGCTCTAAAAATAATGTGTTGTCATCTCTCCTCCAAATTAGGCATCTAATTGAAATAAAACTCCTCAAAACTACATCAAGAGTAGTCAATTTAAAAGCAAACTCTTAGGGGCCGAATGCAACTAAAAATCCCTCCAAAATAGAGATGTAACTAGATAAAAGTAGTTATGTCCCTCAAAACTCTCCTTGACTGAAACTCCACCCACTTGGACTCTCTAACTAAATTTAAACTCACAATTTGGTGTCCAATAACCTAAATTTTCTCCACATGTTTGTAAATCATCTCAGTTATCTCCTAGACTCAAACCAAGATCCAAAGATAACTAAGCCTTCTCTTTTATTTATCTCTCACAACACTTTACAACACTCTACTTTGAATTTCAATGTATCATTTGTTTGAAGTGATTTATAACTATCACTCAAAAAAATATTTACAAATTTGAAATAAATTCAAATACAAAGGAGCTTTCTAAAAACCCTAAAAGCAGCTTAAGTGACTTGTTTTCCTATAAGTGTTTATCAAACACTAAAATAAATCATAAGTGAAAAGAAAATCATGACTTCATTATGAGGAATAAATATTTTTTGCAAAATAAAGGCAAAAAGCCTTTTTCTTTATCGGGCTCTATTAGGGCTATCAAACCCTAATCCAAAATGTGAAAAGATGAAAATATTTCATCTTTCTTTCATTTCATTTCTTTCTATTGAGGGTGGTCGCCATTCTAGAAACCCTAGGGAGAACTCTATGCACTTTTGAGCTGATGTTTATGGCATATTCATGGAGATTTGTGGAAAACTTTCAGAGAGGAAAGCATGGTAAGTATGATTCTATTATTAAATATGGGATTTACTCTATCAGGCCTTTGTGCTTGGGTTTTGTTATGTGAGTCCTCTATACATCTTTGTGATTGCTAGGGTAGTGACTTGCATTGGTTTTGTATGTACATATACTATATCTTTTCAATGTTTTCTATAGTATGAGATTGGTTGCTAATGATCAAAAACTTATGTGATTTTATGATGATTTTACCCCAAAATTCTATTAAAGCTTTTGTAACAGAGTACGTAGATGTTGACACTATGCTTCCTAGTACTAGTTTGTCAAACCCTTGTACCTTCATGCTTTTTAATGTCACTTTATTGTAATTGTTTGCAACTTTATCTCTCCTCTATAGTTGCAACTGTCATTTGTACTCTTTGGTTTTCCTAATCTATATATGTGCATGATTGTTTTGAAGCTACATATTATATTACTCTAGATCTTAGGGCTTCCATTACTATATGTATGACTTTCACATGTCACAATACTCATCCATGCTCCTCCCCCATATTCCTAAGACACTATGGTTGGGCTCTTTGATGACATCCCACTGGGTTCCTTAACCATGGTTGCATCCTTTTGACTTTTTTAATATTACCCCTTGGTCTTATAATATAGTTGTCTCCTTGGGCGATATGCTTTGTGTTCACCTTTGGCTAAGATCTAATGTGACTGTGTCCTTGAATGTTAACTCCATCTGAGAGAATCTTTATGATAGGCCTTTGATGGCTCCTCGTAGTCGCATTACCTTTTGATATTTCATTTGCTTCATGACCACTTGTTAATTTGATTGCCAATAACCATGATGAGCACTGTCATATATCATGAATAGATGGCTTTTGACTGTAAATGGAAGTTATTTTCTTTTGCTTTATGATCAAAATTTCATGATCACACATAAGACTCTTATCATCTATGCTCTGTGATAGTGTAAAATAAGTGTTTTGTTTACTGTTTTGTGCTTAGTTGGAGACCTTTTGATGGCTTCCATGACTAATCATTGAGGCTTGGAATGCTACCCTATATCACTATTAGGGATGTCTTTTCTCCATGTTACTACTATATATCTCATTTTAATCTTACTGCCTTTGATCCATATACTTCTCTCTTAGCCAACATATGAATGATGATTGTAACTTCTTTATAGTTCATGGCAATGACCTTTGTGCTCTATTACTGGCATCTCTGCTATGACTATCCACTATATTGCAAATGAAACCTGTCATGATTATATTTCATTTATTCACATACTCAGAGGTTGAGTAAGAGCATTATATTTTGCATCCTTATAAGGTTTTGGACTGCTTGTTTCTTCATTTCTCACTATGAACTCTTGATGATTAAGCTCATTATGACTTAGACTGGTGACTTTTTTTGTTGCACATGATGCTATGAAGATGCATCTCTAAATTCGTTAGCCTTAACTATCACTGTTCTTAGCTGCTATTGATGCAGATCTGTAACTTCAATGCCTCTGTGTTTATTCAATGTAGGTTGCTCTAAGACAACTAATGATTTCCTTCATGATGATTGACTTTGAATCCATGCTATCTCAATTATTTTGATTGCTCAGTGCCATTACATAGATCTTCACTTCATTATTCAGTGAGTTCATGTTGTAAATGTGAATAAAACTCCAAACTCAAACAAAAATATTGTTACATGAATTGTGTTCCCATCCTCCATTCATTAGGACTGCATTTCCTTCATAAGTATGCCACTGTCTCTTTAATTCTTATAGTTATATGTCATTTGACTAATGTTGTTCTTACCTTAGATAATGGTGAATTGAATGTCCCTTACCATTTAATGATTGTCTCCTTCAACATGAGAACAATCAATATCTTTTGAGGATTTGTTCTTCAATCTATAGAGGACTGCATTTTTGATAATGGCTTTCTTTCCTCAATGAATTATATTGTACCTGGCCATTATGTGACTACTTTTAGCTTTTTGGATTGCACTTTTGAAATATACTAGTCACTGTTCACTAATAATGTTGCTTTTTGATATACTATCCTTTAATGGCTCTTCTTTTTTTTTGTCAATTCACTATCAGTTTGATGTGAAGTTCTAAAAATACAATGAACCCTAACTTGTCTGATAAAAAAATATATCTTAAGGCCTTTATTAAATGCTGCTATGAGGATTCATTATCTAAAATCCATGTCCTTCGTACTTGGGACTATAGATGACTCTGTATTGAAGCTTTGATAACACTCTTTCATTGTATCCTTCATCTTTGCTTTTTGTGGCATTTATGCTTTGTGATTATGAACGATGTCTTTAAATAGATACTCTGATCTACGATTGAGGACTATCTTGTTTGATTTTCCATTCTAAAAGTCACTATTTTGTATGTATAGCTAAGCCTTTTCACAATGATCTTCCTTTTGGCAGAGACTCCATAGTCGCCTGTCAAACCTGTGATTGAATATATGGTATGTTCTCATATTCATGTATAGTGGCTATTATTTCTTGAATTGTACCATTTAAAATGATCTCTTCCACCATACACAATGAACTTAGTCTTCTTTCACTATTTTTATTGTCTTCAAATTGTTGCAATACAAGTGTGCTAAAAATTAGTCTTTTGATTGAAGTGTCGAGGTTTTGTTTTCACATAAGATGGTTATCAGAGCATTACTATCATCCAATATAGGCTTCTTACTCTCCGAAGTTGATTTCTTTGGATAACTATCTGTGCCAAATCAAATTCTTGACACCTCTTTGAAACACTCCTAATCTGAAACATTGATATGTCATCTCTTTGGCACTGGCACACTTAAGGGCTACTATGAAACATTTAAATGAGTTGGTCTCCACCCTTGTGGGAGCCACATTTTCCACCACTCATGTTAAATTGATTAACAACCAACATTACTTTTCCTATATATGCACAATGAACAAACAAGTTAGATAAAAAAAATGAGCATATATGATTTCTTCCTCATGATTTGATCTGGCACTTTTTTCCTGGACCTATATGACATACTAGTAGTTATGATACAGATGAGGAATGGATTATATGTTTGTAGGTGCATGTGGAGATAATGAATGATGACCTTCATTGCTCTAACAAAATTATTTTTTCTCAAATGCAGGTACTCAAGGGAAGCAAGGAGACAACAACTAGATGCAAGTTGAGTGACACAAGGCCACTTGAAGAGGACTCGTCGTTCAGGCAATGACGAGTCGCCCTTCCTTATTTGCATTTTACCTTTATTTTGTATTGGCAAATATATAATATTTTCTTCAATTGCAGTATAAGAGTTAGTCTCATGGCTTGTGTGAGACATTGTACATTCATATAAATAAAGATTACTTTTTCCAAGAAAATGTGTATATTTTCTCTTATGCATCTGCATCTGCAATGTGATAGTAATATTTTTTCTTTCTTTTGCATATGAATGTAAAACAACAAACTGAAAAATGTACCTTTCTGTTTATAAAAACATAAAATCTCTACCTAATTGAGCTTGTTAGCGAAAATAGGTAACACTTAGTAGTTAAATTTCTTCATGTGTGTGAAATTAGTTAGAAAAGTGACGCCAATGTTTTGAGTGGTTTCATTATTAAAACTCATAAAACACTTACCTTTAGGTCATTAATGGTAGATGAATTTGGTATTAGATTTGTGATATATGCTATCAATTAAATCAAATCTTTGGATTTATAAAGTTAATATAAATGATCAATTTAGTTCATGGAGTTGTTGTAGTTGTTGCATTTTAGACATATCTTATCCTATCATGATCTCTTTGGTTGTAATTTATCAATATGATTGGATATGGGAATTGTGGAATTATTTTCTCCTTTGTGATCAATCAAGCCATGTAGGTTTGGTATTGAGGCTTCTTGTTAGGGTGATGAATTCCCTTGATCAATACCTTTGTTTAGATGATTGGTTTTACCCTAGAAGTGGATTAATCTATGGGAAGGTAGTGTTGGATTCTTAGGTGGTAGTGGCTCGCAATGGGGGTCAAGGCCTAAAGTGGTCACTTAGGTAACCTATTGTGGTTTTTTCTTAAACAAGTGATAACAAAAAATTAATAATGAATATGGTTTATGCACTTAATCAAGATAAATAATTTTGCCTTGCCCATATACTGAGTGCTCATATAGGCTCTAGAAGGGTTTGAGATGATGCATGTTTGTTTATGTGACGTTTAGAGCTGGCAATTGCTTGTCTATCTATGTGACGTATGGAGCTGGTGTTGCTTGTCCATCTAGGAGACATTTGGATCTAGCATTGCATGTCCGTCCATAGGAAGTTTGGAGTTAGCATTGTTTGTCTATCCATGAGACATTTGGAGCTGACATAGTCACCTAGCTTGTCCCCAGGAAAGGTGGTCGGTTCTACATGTGTACCCTAGGAGGGACCATGTGATGACACTCCTTCCCTAGTACATCCTAGCACCTTGCCCAATATATTGTAGTATCAAGCCTCTATTGGTGGACTTGATGTTAGTAATTGACTTATTTTGGGTGGTTGGATCTTGCTAACCTCAATTGACTTTAGGACCTGATGTCTATCTCCCTAGCACATTGGGTGGACCTTTGGGTTCCACATGGTTGGATGGTCATGGCCTACCTTTGGAATTTAGTTTTCCTTACCGTGCATGGACGTGAATTTATTCAATTGGTGCATCTTGTTTGTGATTCTAGTGTTGATTCGTAGATGAATTTATGGTAGTGTATCATGCATTCTTATTTTGATGTAATTGCATCACTATGATGTGGAGGAATCTAATACAAGTGTGGTTGTCATTGCATCAAAAGATCAACCTGTCAATGCCTGATCTAACCACTAGACTTATAGAATCCACAGGAGGCAGTTAAGCCATGTCACAAACCCGAGCATTGTGTTGCATAGCACAAGGAGACCAAGGGTGCACATGACCTTGCAACAATCGCCCCTAGTGCAAGCAAGGGGTTTGAACCTGTGAGCAAGCTCTGAATCTTGATAGCACTTATTACAAGTGTGGTTGTCGTTGCACCAAAATATCGACTTGTTAATGCCCAATACAACCACTAGACTTATATAATCCATAAGAGGCAGTTAAGCCATGTCACAAACCAAAGCATTGCACTACACAATACAAGGAGACTAAGGGCACACACCTTGCAATAGAATCATGATGTAATAGGGATAATATAATATATTGATGATCTATATTTAGTGGTTTAGATTGTCCAATGTTGGTACCGGCAATCCATTATATGTTGATGAGTATCCTTTAGTTGTCGTTTATGTTTAACTTGACGTGGTTTAAATATAGTTGTAAGAAATGGATCAATATGTTCTATATGTTATGATTAGGAATTCTTCTGATTATTATTTTCATGCTTTCATGCAATTTATTATGATTAGTATGGAGGAACCTATTGGAATTAGTTGAGTACTGGATATAAATGTTTCTTAATGTTAAATGTTTTTGCAAAAAAAAAATCAGCAGATTTCTATTAATATACGAATTTTTATCTGGTTCCATGAGGTTCCTCATAGGGACATTACACTTGGTATCAGAGCCAGGTTGCAAACACTGGGATCTTTGGGTAAGTTTGCGCCTAAGGTTTGTGTGGTGTGTTATCATGCTTCTATGATCTCTCTCTCTCTCATTCTTTCTGGAAATCATAATTGGGTTCCCATTGATCGGATGGTTGTAGCCTACCTTTGGAAGTCAATTTTCCTTATCATGTGTAGATGTGGCTTTCTTTAGTTGGTGCATCTTGTTCATGATTCTAGTGTTGATTAGAAGATCAATTTATGATAGTGTATCATGTATTCTTATATGGATGCAATTGTTACACTTTGTTGTGGAGGAATCATGATGTAATTGGGATAGTGTAATATATTGATGATCTATAATTAATGGTTTAGATTGTTCGGTGTTGGTATCGGAAATCAATTATATGTTCATGATTATCCTTTAGTTGCCATTGATGTTTAACTTATTGGGATTTAAATATAGTTTTAAGAAATGAATCAATACGTTCTAGATGTTATGACTAGGAATGCTTATGATTATTGTTTTCATGCTGTCATGCAATTTGTTATGATTAGTATGGAGGAATCTCTTGGAAGAAATTGAGTAATGGATATTAATGTTTCTATAAAAAAAAAAAAAATTGCTTGTGTACAAATATTTATTTGATTCCATGAGGTTCCTTGCAGGGACATTACACACAACCTCTTTTCCTCTCTTTCTATGAGTGAGGAATCAACTCAGGAGTTGTACTCGGAGAGTTGACGATGACGAACAAGTTCAAATTTTGATGGAGAGAAAATCGAAGGACTAGGGAAAATATTTTCTTTCTAATCCTGAAAAATTAGTGTGAACTTTTGGGGGAAGGTTTTGATTCTCTTCTTCTACCTAGATCACTATCTATGGCTTTGTTGGATACCTTTGTATTAATCAGAACAACAAAAAGGTATCCAACAATATATTGTGAATCCAATAACCTGACATCACCAAATTTTATCTATGAGGGAGATAAAATGTGTTTCAAGGAAATAACACATTTGTTTTATTATCGGTTCTACATAACCGATTGTTTTTGTAATTTGGTTTCTTTATAAAATAAATCATATGTGTGAATCAGTTTGTAACCGATGATGGAGATCCATCAAGTGTGATAGTATAGAGTCATGAATTTATGTAGAACTCTTGATGGTTGTATATTAGTAGTCTGCGCTTTCCTATACAATCACTTGGTTGAAAAAATCCCAACCACTTTATTAGTGTGCCTAACCATCTTTCCTTCCTAATCCTGAAAAATTAGTTTGAACTTTTGGGAGCAGATTTTGATTATCTTCTTCTACCTAGATCACTATATATGGCTTTGTTGGATACCTTTTTATTAATCAGAACAACAAAAAGGTATCCAACAATATATTGTGAATCCACTAACTTGACATCAATGAATTTTATCTATGAGGGAGATAAGTGTTATAAAGAAATAACACATTTATTTTATTATCGGTTCTACATAACTGATTGTTTTCGTAAACTGGTTTGTTTATAAAATCAATCATATGTGTGAATCGGTTTGTAAGTGACGATGGAGAGCCATCAGGTGTGATAGTATAGATTAACGACTTTATGTATAACTCTCGATGGTTGTATATTAGTAGTCTATGTTTTCATATACTATCACTTAGTAGTCTATGTTTTCCTATACTATCACTTGAAACAAAAAATCCCATCATATGTAGCAAAGCCTTGCAAGGACCCATGATTTCTTCAAATAAATTGTGCAAAATATTTGCAAACCCTAGTCGAGCTTGCAGGAACACTAGTTTGCAGCCAAAATCCAAAACCCTAAATATAGAGAATCACCTAGAACATGCAAAAAAATCTCACATGAAGTACACCAATTGTGTGGGTCTGTGAAATTCATTGTTGTAGAACATCTTGTGAAAATAAAACCTCAAGCATGCAAAACTATTAGGTGATGAAAAAAGGTCCATGATTTTTCTTGTGCAATAGACCCTCTCTACCAGTTGTGGATGTAAAATACCATTGTGTGCACAAAACTACTTCCAAAAAATCATGAAAAAAATTTGCAAACATGTCATGCAATAAACCCACTGATTTTTCAAACAAAATCAAGGTAGTGTCAAAAATTATGATAGTGATCTAGGTAGAAGAAGAGAATCAGAACCTACTCCCAAAAGTTCAGACTGATTTTTTGGGATTAGGAAGCAAATATTTTCCCTAGTCCTTTGATTTTCACTCCATCAAAATTTGAACTTGTTTGTCATCATCAACTCTGTTGGAATCTCTGAGTACAGCTCCTAAGTCAGTTCCTTGCTCACATAAAGAAAATGAAAATAGGTTGTGTGTAATGTCCCTGTGAGGAACCTCATGGAATCAGATAAATATTTTATTGCACAAAATATCTTCAAAACCAAGCTCTTTCAAATTTTATCTCCCTCATAGATAAAATTCAGTGATGTCAGGTAATGGGTTCACAATATATTGTTGGATACCTTTTTGTTGTTCTGATCAATAAAAAGGTACCCAACATAGCCATAGATAGTGATCTAGGTAGAAGAAGAGAATCAGAACCTTCTCCCAAAACTTCAAACTAATTTTTCGAGATTAGGAAGCAAAAGTTTTCACTAGTCCTCTATTTTTTGCTCCGTCAAAATTTAAACTTGTTCATCATCATCAACTCTGTTGGAATCTATGAGTACATCTCCTAAGTCAATTATGCGCTCACAGAAAGAGAGGAAAAGGGGTTGTGTGTAATATCCCTACGAGGAACCTCATGGAATCAAATAAATATTTTAGTTCGACAAAATATCTTCAAAACCAAGTTGCCTCACATTTTATCTCTCTCATAGATAAAATTCAGTGATGTCAGGTTAGTGGATTCATTAAACCTAGGAAATTGTTCCAAGGTTTTGAAGATAAATTATTCCAAGGATAAGTTCATCTATATGGCATATAAATACCTATATAGAATACACATCCTAGGTTCATATCTTCACATAGAATTTTATATTAATTATAGGACTATAGTGATAATAATTTTGCTATTGTATTACTCATATGGCTTCAATTGTAGTTAATTAATAGAATAATATATCTATGATACACTAAAGTATATCAAGAGTTCACCTTAATTGTTTTATTTATTTTACTTTAGCCGAGTTTATTGATGGTAATACATTTTTATTAATAATTTAACAGTAATGGTCTCCATGCATGAACCTTTAGATTTCCTGAAAGCAACATCTTCTTCAAATGTGACATCTCTACTCACTTCTATTTACTTGTGACCGGGAATGTAAATTCGGTAGGCTTTAGAGATTTCACTGTATCCCACAAATATCCCTTTCTTGCCAAAAGGTTTCAACTTGGTTCTTTTTTCTTTGGGTATATGAACATATACTTGACAACCAAATATCCTTAAGTGGCATATTAACTTACCTATTATCCACGAGAACCACTTCTATAACCTTTGATATTGGTAGGTTGTGATTTCCCTTCCAATTTATTAATGCCCATAGTCTATATTTTTATAGAAATTATATTTATAGTGATGGAGAAATAGTCATTCACAAAGTTATATTTAGTTGAGGTAGGAGTAAGAGTTTCTAGGTCGAAATTTCTTTCGCTAACATTCTTTAATTTTTTTTATCTCCCTCATAGATAAAATTCAGTGGTGTCAGGTTAGTGGATTCATAATATATTGTTGGATACCTTTTTGTACTCAGAGATTCCAATAGATTTGACAATGATGAACAAGTTCAAATTTTGACGAAGTGAAAATCAGAGGACTAGGAAAAATCTTTGCTTCCTAATCCCAAAAAAATAGTCTGAACTTTTGGGAGTAGGTTTTGATTCTCTTCTTATATCTAGATCACTATTTATCTAGTAATCTATTTTTACCATTCCTCCTCAATTATCCCTTGTATTGCCCTAATTTCACAATTTACATCCACATTTCAACTAAAAGAGGGTAGCAAAACAAAACTAGTGAATCTAATCAGAATTTCATCTCTTTTCCTATTTGGATTGTGGCTAGATCTACTAGATTCACCTATCTTTTAATGTATTGGTTGTATAAGTAAGATTAGTGGTTTTATCATCTTAATTGGTGAAACCCTAATTTTTCGACACTAATACAAAGAGAAATATTTTTGACAAAGGAGTATTCTACTACAAATCCATTGGAGTTGATTCATACAAACCTATGTAGACCAATGAGGACAGAGAGCTTGTAAGGTGAAAGGTATTTTATGATTCTTATTGGTGATTTTCTATAATGTCATGTGCTACTTTCTTAGGAGAAAAATCAACATCTTTTGATAATTTTAAGCTTTTTAAATATATGATAAAGAATGAGATTGGTCGCACAATCAAGTGTCTAAGGTATATTACAGGCAATGAGTTTAATTTGATGAGTTTGAAGAATAATTTTAGAAACACAGAATTAGGAGATAGAACTCTACCACAAGAATTCCTCAACAAAATAGAGTGGTTGAAATAAAGAATAGAATAATTCAAGGGATGATGACGACAATATTGAGTAAAGATAAGTTGTCTGATATATATTAGAGAGAAGTTATTCATATCACAACCTACATTATAAATAGAGGACAATCAAGAGAGAATAACACTAAGACACCATATGAGCTAAACATTTCAAGATATTTGAAAGCAAATGTTACATCAAAAGAGATGAAGATAATTGTGGTAATTTATACTCAAGATCTGATGAAGATATATGTATTGGGTATTCTACAAGAAGGCATATAGATGTTTCAATAAAAGATTAGAGAAGATTGTGGAAAGTGCTAATATAAAAATTTATTAGTCACTACACTATGAAGTGGCCCCAAATGATGATGATGGTGATTCAAATGGATCATACCACATCAATGAAGAAGATACTAAAAATGAATCTAAAATAACGATTACAAAAACTATGACAGAGTATTTTCAGAGAGATCATTCTGAGAGTTAGATTATTGGAGATTAAGATAGTGGAATCTAAACTAGAAGAAGGTTAGCAAGAGTAAATGAATATGTAGATTTTTCTTTTATTTCCAAAATTGAGCCAAAAGATTTTGTTGATCCTAACAAAGATGATAATCAGATAGAAGCAATGGAAGAAGGATTGAATCAAATTGACAACAATGAGACTTGAAAATGCATTCCAAATCCTAGAGAAAAGAACATTATTATCAAAAAATAGGTATTAAGAAATAAACTAAATGAATATGGAAAAGTGATTAGAAATAAGGTCAAACTAGTCTACAAAGGTTATGTGCAAGTTGAAGGTATTGATTTTGAGGAAACCTTTGCACTGTTAGTCAAATTAGAAGCAATTAGAATGTTTCTAGATTTTTTTTCATTCAATAATTTCAATGTGTATCAAATAGATTTCAAGTCAACATTTATAAATTGTGAGTTGGAAGAAGTATACACTGAACAATTGGAAGGATTTCAGTTGTCTAAGAATCCAAACTTTTTTTGCAAACCTAAGAAAGAAATTTATGGACTCAATAAGGCCCCAGCCAAGGCTTTGTATTCAATCATAGATAAATATTTATGGAAAAAATGATTTAATAAAGGTATTACTAAGAGTAACCTCTACATAAAAAATAAAGGTGATCATCAATTGATTGTTGTTGTCTGGTGCAGAAGCACCTATTCATCTAGATTCCCCATGAAGGATTTTGCATTTTTTTTTGTTTGTAAGGTCTTTTTAAGGTTGTGTAAGGTCCTAAGGACTATTTGGAGTCAATTCAAATCATTTTGTAAGGCTATTAAGTCCATTAAGCTCTTGTTGACCTATAAGGTCTTGATAAGGTCAAAGATTGTCAAAGCATGTAAAAATGCCCAATATGGGTTGAGATAATGTAATAAGGTCAATTAAGTATGTCTAAATAGTAATTAGATGATTTTGAGTTAGAAAGAAAAGTATTGGAGTCATGTTGTCAAGTTTGGTGAAAATTTGCAAAGTTGTCAATGCAAGAAATACAAAAACTTGTCAAAAATGCAAAATTGGTGGTTAGAATTAGTTGGAGTTGGTTAAAAGGGATGTAAATGGTAAAATAGATCTTGGTATTATTCATTCAAGAGGAGAGGTGGTTTAGGGATGAAGGATTGTATGAAAATGTAGAGAATATTAATAAAAATCAGTTACCTTCCTGTATTTTCATCATAATTGTGACTATAGCAGCAAAAAATTGATCATATTTGGTATCTTTTCATTCTACAATTGTTTGTATACATTAGAGAATTTAATCTACTTTAATTTGAACCCAAGTTTGTTCTATTTAATGGATTATCTTAAGAGTTATTGAAGTTTTTGTATTGATAGTCCAAACCCTCAATGAGGGTATACAGTGGATAAGAAAAATTGTATTTCTCCTAAGCTATCTAGTGGAAAAGACTGGGAATTGGTGAAACAATTTATTTTTGTATGTTCTTAAATATCCTAGGGTCATAGGTCAGAATGTTAAGGTTTTTCTATGCTACTATGATGACCTAGTACTATATTTTTCATTGTTGGTTGTTAAAGACAAGAACAGTCACATTGTAGCAAGTTGTGTGGACATATTGTTAGGTCCTGGAGACAACTAAGAGGGGGATGAATCAGTTGTCTAATAAATTCAAACCAAAAACAACTTACCCAAACTTAATGCTTAATATCGGTAAACCAAACTTGATGTCGGTAGACAGTTTATCAGTTAATTGCAGTACCGGTAAAGATTAATGCATGAAACAAAAAGACAATAACATCCACAACACATAACACCAATATTTGTACATGGAAACCTGTAAGGGGAAAAACCATGGTGGGAAACCTTACCCACAATCAGATGATACTACTGTAGATAGTATGTGTATACAATAGAGGGTTTGCACATGCAGAAAGGCCAAGCGCCTAGAGCTCACTGCTCAAACACAAATGGGAGTCACATTGACTACAATTGGATGGTTAAATCCAATAATGATGTACTGCTCAAAATAGCATCTTCATATGTTGGATTCAGTACTGGTTCAGTTCTGATATGCCTTCACAAAACCTTCCTTCAACCTTCAAATGATGTCTGCATGTATAGCTCTTCTTATTCTCGCATATGCCTTATTACAAATCTTTTTCAATTGCCTATCAATCTTACAAATAAGAACTTACATATATACCGAAGCCTAGGATCAAAATGTTTAGGTCGGCTTTACAAAAGATATTATAATAAAAACAATTTACAAGTAAAACAATAACCGATGCAATATATGATTCAACATGTTGGCTTAATTCATTTACAACAATGATAAATCATCTCCATAGCATGTCGTGCTGATCTAGAATAGATAAGCTTGTTGATGTTTATCTTGGACCTATTTGCCGGTAACAACAAATATGCAAACATGAATATAACAATGAACAAATCTCAAAGACAAAGTGTCCAAACAATGTCTTCAACATAACCAAGTGTTTTCCATGTCATTCCAAGTGTTGGTGAATAATATATCATGCCAGTGTACTAGATACCGGTGTCTGTGCATAAGTCACTTGCTTGCCAGTGAACATTGCCAATTCTCTAAGTGCCAGAGTTGATAAGTGTTAATAGATGTTGACACCAATGACAAAACCATATCAACATACCCAAAATACCAACGATCTCCCCCTTTGGAATTGATGGCAACACAAGATGGAAAAACCATTAAAGTGCCAGAAAAGAAATGCCAAATGCCAAAAACCAACAATCTCCCAAAACAGATCATAACCAGAAATCAAAATTCAGATACAGAGAGTTATCAATCTCTCCCAAATAAAATCTCTCCCCCTAGGAGTAACATGTGTTTTCCTTGTGTTTTTCCATATCAATCTCTCCCCCTTTGACATCAAATGCCAAAGTAATACAAAAACAGGTTCAAATACAAAATACCAACTTATTCAGTATACCAACTACTCCCCCTGAGAAGTAGTTCTCCTCATCAAAATTGGAGTAAAACATTTCTTTGTTAATTCTGTCGGATGATGACAAACATCAACTGTCTAAGTTTCTACCGGTGAGGGTATGACCCCAAGCTGATCTCTAAGATATTCAAAAGTCTCTTTAGGCATAGGTTTAGTGAAAATATCTACAATCTGCTCTTTAGTATTCACATAAACTAGTTTTACTTCTTTTGCTTCAACATTCTCTTTCAGAAAATTCAGTTTGATAGAAACATGTTTAGTTTTAGAATGTAGTACTGGATTCTTAGATATATCAATTGTTGTAGTGTTATCACAATCGATAGTTATAGGTTCCTTGCATTTTACCTTTATGTCCTTCAACATTTGCTTAATCCATAATACCTCTGTACAGTTAGTTGCTGCTGCAACATATTCTGATTCTGTTGTTGATAAAGATGTGCAACTTTGTTTCTTACTCAACCAAGATTTGTAGTGCCTTGTAAGTACCGGAAAATCCTTTTTACTGCTGATTCATGATTTTCTTTAGGATTACTTTTAAATCTTGAAACAATACACTGCATTCATAATATCAGGTCTTGTTTGTGTCAAATACAGTAGGCCTCCTATCATAGATTTGTACCTACTCAAATTAACATGTGTAGATTCATCCCTTAGTGATAATTTGTCATTTGTAGTCATAGGTGTGTTTATCGGTTTAGAGTTCTCCATCCCAAATTTCTTTAGTAACTCCTTCAAGTACTTAGATTGACTCAAGAATATACCTTTATCAGTCTGTGAAATCTACAATCCTAAAAAGAATTGTATCTCTCCAATCATAGACATTTCAAATTCTTGTTGCATTTCAATAGAAAATTCTTTACATAATCCATCTTCTCCTCCAAAGATTATATCATCAACAAAAACTTCTATAACCAAGATGTCATCATTAGTCACTTTATAGTATAAATTTTTGTCAGCATTACCTTTAGAAAAACCAATCTTCAAAAGATATTTATCCAATCTAGCATACCAACCTCTTGGAGCTTGCTTCAACCCATACAAAGCTTTCCTTAACCTGCAAACCATATCTTTATTATATGTCAAAGAAAAAACATAAGGTTTCTCAATGTAAACTTCTTCTACAAGATCTCCATTCAAAAATGCACATTTAATATCCATTTGATATACTTTGTTGTTCTTGTGTGCTGCAAAAGACAAGAATAATCTGACTACCTCAATTCTGGCTACCAGTGCAAAGGTTTCATTGTAATCAATTCCTTCTTTCTATGAATATCCTTTACACACTAGTCTTTCTTTATTTCTGATTACCTTACCATATTCATTAAGTTTGTTTCTAAATACCCATTTTGTTCCAATTACATTTTTGTCTTTAGGCCGGGGAACTATTGTCCATGTGTTATTTTTCTCAATTTGTTCTAATTCTTCTTCCATAGCTTTAATCCAATGTTTATCTCCACATGCCTCATTAATTGATGCCGGTTCAATTTGAGAAATAAGACATACCTCTTCATTTTCCAGTCTTCCTCTTGTCATAACTCCTTGATACTTTTTCCCAATTATCTGATCTTCAGAATGGTTCAATCTTACATACCGGGGTGTCTTTGTTTGTTGTTGTTCTTCAATTATAGTGGAATTTTCAGATGATACCGGTGTAACTAGATCTTCATTTTGTACTGGTGTGTGTTCATTTGTTAGCATCTCTATTGCCGGTTCAGAGTCTATATACCTTGAAGTTCCTCTAAACTGTTCATCAATTTTCACATTTGTACTCTCAACAATTTTCTGCAATCTTTTGTTAAAACATCTATATGCCTTGCTCTTAGATGAATAACCAAGAAATATTCTTTCATCACTTCTAGGATCCAATTTGCCAATATACTCATCTCTCCTAATATAGCATTTACTTCCAAATATTCTGAAATATTTAAGAGTAGGAGTAATGCCAAACCATAGTTCATGAGGGGCCTTACCAGTTTCACCTTTGATGTGAACTTTGTTGAATGTGTAGACTGTTGTGCTTACTACCTCTCTCCAATATACATGTGGTAGATTTGCTTCTGATAACATACTTCTAGCTGCATCCAAGATAGTTCTATTTTTCCTTTCTACAAATCCATTCTATTGTTGTGTCCGGGGTGCTGATAACTGTCTTCTGATTCCATTTACTTCACAGAATGTATTAAATTCCTTAGATGTAAATTCACCTCCTTGATCTGATCTCAGACATTTGATTTTCTTTTCAGTTTCATTTTCTACCATCACCTTGAATAGTTTGAATTTCCCAAGTGCTTCTGATTTTTCTCTGAAAAAAGTAACCCAACACATTCTAGAATAGTCATCAATGATTAGCATGAAATATCTATCACCTTGTAAGATTTTAGTTCTAGTTGGACCACATAAATCAGTATGAATTAAGTCAAGAGCATTATTGGATTTTTCTGGAATACTTTTAAAAGATGCTCAAACTTGTTTTCCAAATTGACATTCCTTACATACCGGATTGTGAGGTTTAACAATCTTAGGTAAATCTCCAACTGCCTTAGTTGTACTAATTTACACAATGCAATCAAAATTTACATGACAGAGTCTCTTATGCCATAGACAACTTTCATCAATATGTGCAATCAAGCATGTCTTTTCATTGTTTTTCAAATGAAAGATATTACCTCTAGTTTGATTACCGGTTGCAATTTCCAAACCAGTTCTGTTTAGAATTTTGCATTTTCCATTCTTGAATTGTAACTGAAATACTTTTCAAATAATTGACCAACACTCAAAATATTATGCTTTAAACCTTCAACATAGTAAACATTGTCAGTATTATGCTTACCATCAAGAGATATAGTACCTTTACCTTTGATCAAACAAGCTTTATCATATCCAAATCTCACTAGACCTTCATTATATTCTTGAAAAATCAAGAATTTACTTTTGTCACTAGTCATATGATGTGAACATCCGGAATCAATGATCCATTCATCCTTAACTTTGACTTTAGCTGCCAGGACCTACTCTACCAGTTAAATAGTAGGTGTCAGTTGATCTTCTATTATAGCAACAAAGACCCATCCATTAGCTGCCAGATCCTCATCAGAATCATCAGTGACTCCTTCATCAACAAGATAACAAGACTTGTCTTTATTCTTCTTAAATTTGTATCTCTGATATTCAAGGTTAGGCTTTTATGTTGTTCTAGCTTCTTCTTTCAATCTTGCATGTCTATCAGGGCATCTTGAAGCCATATGACCAATCTTATTATAGTTAAAACATTTAAAGGGTGTTTTACCTTCATACTTACTTCCAATCGGACCTTTAGGTATTTTCCTTGCAAATAGTGCTTCAAGTTCTTCAAGTTCCTCATTTTCTCTCCTTCTTTCTTCAAGTTCTCTTGCACAAAAGGCTTGCTAATCAGACTTGTCAAATGATGGTGCAGATAATGTTGATGCCTTAAAATCTAAATCTGTCTTTATAGTAGCAATAGGGCCAAATTCCTCAATTTCAAAAGCTGAAAGTTTTCCAATCAATGTATCTCTGGTTACTGATGTATTAGGCATTGTTCTTAACTCATTTATAGTAGTAACTTTCATTTTATATGTCGGTGGCAATCCTCTTAAAACTTTTGAAACAATTTCATCTTCACTTAAGGTTCCTCCACAACATTTAATACCCAAAATAATTTCATTTACTCTTTCCATAAAAGCAGAAACCCTTTCATCTTCTTCCATTTTCAGATTTTCATACCTGACCCGGAAGCTTTCAAGTTTTGCAATTTTGACTATGGAATCTCCTTCATTCAATGTTTCCAAATGGTCCCAAATAGATTTAGCAGTAGATCTATCTGATAATCCCATTATTTGTTGATCTGATAATACGCTCAAAAGTGCTTCTCTTGTTTTACAATCATTTTCTTCATCTTTTCCTAAGGTAGGTGGATTAGGCTGACCAGGAGTAGAAGTAGTATAGCCATTCTTTGTAACTTCCCAGATGTCCTTTCCAATGCAATTCAAATGTGTCTCCATCCTGATCTTCCATATGCCATAGTTGGTTCCATCAAGTTTAGGAATGTCCTTCCTGAAATAGTTAGAAGACATTGGATCTCCTCAAGCTGTTAAACTTCTGCAAAAAGAGGACTAGGCTCTGATACCAATTGTTAGGTCGCAGAGTCAACTGAGAGGGGGGGGTGAATCAGTTGTCTAATAAATTCAAACCAAGAACAACTTACCCAAACTTAATGCTTAATACCGGTAAACCAAACTTGATGTCGGTAGACACTTTATCAGTTAATTGTAGTACCGGTAAAGATTAATGCATGAAACAGAAAGACAATAACATCCGCAACACATAACACCAATATTTATACGTGGAAACCCTATAAGGGGAAAAGCCATGGTGGGAAACCTTACCCACAATCAAACGATACTACTATAGATAGTATGTGTACACAATAGGGAGTCTACACATGTAGAAAGGCCAAGCGCCTAGAGCTCACTACTCAAATACAAATGGGAGTCACACTGACTACAATTGGATGGTTAAATCCAATAATGATGTACTACTCAATATGTTGGATTCAGTACCTATTCAGTTCTGATATGCCTTCACAAAACCTTCCTTCAACCCTCAAATGATATATGTTTGTATAGCTATGCTTATTCTTGCATATACCTTATTAAAAATCTTTTTCAATCGCATATCAATCTTACAAATAAGATCTTACATATATACCAAATCCTAGGACCAAAATGTGTAGGTCGGCTTTACAAAAGATATTATAATAAAAACAATTTACAAGTAAAACAATAACCGATGCAATATCCGATTCAACATGTCGGCTTAATGCATTTACAACAATGATAAATCATCTCCATAGAGTGTCGTGCTGATCTAGAATAGATAAGCCTATCGGTGTTTATCCTGGACCTATTTGCCAGTAACAACAAATATGCAAACACGAATATACCAATGAATAAATCTCAAAGACAATGTGTCCAAACTATGTCTTCAACATAACCAAGTGTTTTCCATGTCATTCCAAGTGCCGGTGAAAAATATATCCTTCCGGTGTACCAGAAACCGATGACTGTGCATAAGTCACTTGCTTGCCAGTGAACATTGCCAATTCTCCAAGTGCTAGAGTTGATAAGTGTTAATAGGTGTTGACATCAATGACAAAACCATATCAACATATCCAAAATAACAACACATATATGACCTAGTATTAGTATGAATCCACTTGGATTTGTTGGCTACATTAACTAACTTTTATTTTCTTCAAGTTTCATCAATTTTCATGGAGAAATGAGTAAGTTATGATCATTTTTCTTAAGGCAACCTGTTCAAAAAACATTTTCCAAAATTTGCAGTTAGAGAATGTTTTAGTAAAAATATGAATGATTAAGTATGGATATCAAACTTGGATGAGAGTAAGGCTAATGATGTTACAACAAAACTTTCTTTTTACCAGAGAAATTAGTAAGGCCTTTTGATGGGTAAAACAAGCCCATTCCCAAAAACTATCATTTTTTTGTATAGGCTCCTGTCACTGCCAAAATAGGAGTTTTGTGGAATCAATGTTTGTGAGAGTTTCTAAGGTGTTGAAATTGTGTTTGGAAGGATCTAATATGTTCTTGAAGTAGACTGAGTCTTGGGATTAGTAAGACCCTTATTTGCTATTTGGAGCCTTTAAGACAATGTGTCTTGTGAAGGGAAAACCATTAAGTTACTATGTGTCTTGGTGATGGGTTGTTCTGAAACAACCCCTAGGAAGATCCCTATTCATTCTGAGATGATGAGTGTCAAAAATTTTGTGTTCCAAAAGGTTGCTTGTTTGTGTTGAAGAGGGTTTAAGTCCATGGTTGTGAGATATGCCCATTTGACATTGAAATGTTTACAAGGTGTTGAGTCGTGAACCCTTAGCCTCTGCATCAAAGTGGTATTAGAGCTAAAAGACTTTGGGAAAGGTGGTTGTGTTAGATAGTTCAATTAACCAGAAGAAAATTGAGAGGGGGGGTGAATGAGTTGTCACATATTACTGGAATCCAAAAAATTAATACCGAAATAGCAGTTAAACCAATTAAGCATAAACAATAATCACAAAATAAATATCATCCACATGACACCAATATATGTACGTGGAAAACTTGATAAAGGGAAAAACCACGATGGGAAGCCTACCCACAGCCAAATAATACTTTTGTACTAAGTATGTGAATTACTATTGAGGGACCTGCACTTGTAGGAAGGTCAACAGCCTAGAGTGCACTACTCATCACAAAAGGAGTCTCACTGACTACATAGAAATCCATATTACAATCTAAAGAAGTGTTGAACTGCAAAAGATAGCATCTCCTATGCTAGAGTACAGTTTTGGTTAAGTTCAATACCAGAGGACTAAATCCTCTTACATAGACCCAATTCAATCTCCAATGATCGACCAAATCCTCTATCTGCATGATATTACATTATTCGCACATAACATCCCTTGACCATGACCTCTAACATAACCATGATGATCTACAATAAGATCTTACATCTATATATACAAACCCTCGACCATAAACAATCAAGTCAGCCACCAAATAATAAACCGATTACATAATTGCAAACCATGTCGGCCTTAGACCAAACAAATAATATCCAACACATAAGACATCTCGAAAACATGCTAAGAGGTCCAGTCCACACGCTTCATTAAAGTTGTTCCATAACCTAGATCAACTGGGACCCAGTATAGGTCCACATGCTACATAAATGATCTACATCTGCCAAGTCTCAAACATGATCACCAACAACATCTTGAAACTCCACCAAAAGCTGCACCAACACCACTTATGCGATTCATCAAAGATCTTCATCAAAAGCTCTATTGGTCAAACCCTCACCAGAACCAGAAACCAAGCTTCTAAGCAAACAGAATAGCATCTGATCACCAGACCAAAACCAACTTACTGAATATGAGCATGAGTATCATAAACAAGTCAATTCCATAACCAAATCATACCAGAGCCTACTAGATCATGTCGGATCCAAATCAACTAGAAACCACTCAACCTACCAGGACTAGAAGGGTGTCGGTAAAGCATCCAAACAACTAGTGTTGGCATCAATGACAAAACATCAATGCAACACATAATCAATTCCACCAAATGGCCAACAATCTCCCCCTTTGGCATTGATGGTAACATGATTTTAAAAACATCTAAGTACCAAGAAATGCCAAACAAGTCTTTCGAATGGAAGACAACCAAAAATCTCTCGTGTCTCTAAAATAAAGACCAAACTCCCCCTATGAATAATATCTTTGTAAAGCTCTAAAATTTATCTCTTCTTCCTTTTTCACATCAATATCACTCCCCCTTTGACATCAATGGTAGAAATCTAACAAAAATATCAAAGCAAAAACATAAACCACTGAATCACAAAGCTGACTACTCCCCCTGAGCAGTAGCATCCCACATCAGTGTCAGAATGAAAAGTATGTCTGATAATGCATACTGTACTGATGCCAAACCGCATCAATCAAGTCTCTATCAGAGGGGAAGAAACTCCCAATCTATCTCTCAAGTACTCAAATGATTCCTTGGGCAAAGGTTTAGTGAAAATATCTGCAATCGTTTCTTTAGTGTTCACATAAACCAATCTAAATTCATTTGCTTCCACCTTTTCCTTCAAAAATTTATACTTGATAGATATGTGCTTTGTCTTAGAATTAAATATGGGATTCTTTGATACATCAATAGCAGTAGAGTTATCACAATGAATAACTACCAATGCATCACAATCCACCTTTATATCCTTCAACATTTGCTTCATCCATAAAACTTGTGTACAGTTAGTAGCAGCAACAACATACTCAACTTCAATAGTAGATAAAGAAGTACATGATTGTTTCTTGCTGATCCATGAAACCAACTTCTTTCCAAGAAAGAAAGCTCCACTGGAAGTACTTTTCTGGCCATCAACATCTCCAGCCTAATCACCATCTATATATACACATAAAGTAAAGTTATCATCCTTAGGGTACCACAAACCATATTCTGTTGTACCTTGCAAGTATCTAAAAATCCTTTTCACCGCAATCTCATGATTTTCTCTAGGATCACTCTGAAATCTTGAAACAATACAAACAACATTCATAATGTCAGGCCTAGTCTGAGTCAAATAAAGTAGACCTCCAATCATAGATTTGTATCTTGTAGGATTTACTAATGCAGAAACATCTTTTCTTGTCAATTTATCAGTTGTAACCATAGGAGTACTTACCGGTTTAGAATCTCCCATACCAAATTTCTTCAACAATTCCTTAGCATATTTAGTTTTATAGATGAAAATACCTTTATCAGTCTCAGTAATCTACAAACCTAATCTCAAATTCTTTCTACATATTTTTAGAAAATTCTATGCATAATTTATCTTCACCTCCAAAAATAATATCATCAATAATACTTCAATAATCAGTATATCATCATTAGTGATCTTATAATATAAATTACTGTCAGCACTACCCTTTGTAAGACCAAGTTTCAAAAGATATTTATCCAACCCTACATACCAAGTTGTAGGTGCTTGTTTCAATCCATATAAAGCTTTACTTAACCTGCAAACCATATTTGTATCATCTGATAGTGAAAAACCAGCAGGTTGCTCAATATAAAATTCCTTATCAAGATCCCCATTCAAAAATGCACATTTAACATCCAACTAATAAACCTTGTAGTTTTTATAAGCAACATAGGCAAGAAATAATCTTGCAGCTTCAATCCTAGCTAGAAGTGCAAAAGTATTTCCATGATCAATTCCTTCCTTCTGAGAATATCTTTTACAAACCAATCTAGCCTTATTTCTTATAACTTGACCATCCTCATTCAATTTGTTCCTAAAAACTCATTTAGTTCCAATAACATTTTTATTTTTAGGTCGGGGAACCAAAGTCCATGTGTTATTTTTCTCAATCTGATCTAATTCTTCTTCCATAGCTTTCAACCAATATTCATCTTTAAATACCTCAATTATTGATATTGGTTCAACTTGTGAAATTAAACATACCTCATTAGTTTCTAGTCTTCTTCTTGTAATCACTCCATTTATCTTATACCAATGATCTAATCTTTTGAATGATTCAATCTCACATACCTAAGAGTCCTCTGACTCTTTGATCCTATTCTTTGATCTTCAGTTACTATAGAATTCTCTGATACTACTGGAGTAACTGGCTCAATACTCTGTTCTGGTAAAGGTGCCACCGGTTTAGATATTATCATTTCCACTTCTGGTTCCTTCTCATAAACTATGATTTGACTCTTGTTCAGCTCATCTACTTTGACATTAGCACTCTCCACAATTCTCTGCAATCTCTTGTTATAACATCTATATGCTTTGATTTCATTAGAATAACCAAGAAATATGCCTTCATCACATCTAGGATCAAATTTCCCAATGATATCATCTCTTCTGATATAACATTTACTAACAAATATTCTGAAATACTTAATTGTAGGTGTATTGCCAAACCATAATTCACAAGGTGTCTTGTCAATTTCTCCTTTGATATGTACTCTGTTGAATGTATAAACCATTGTGCTCATTGCTTCTCTCCAGTAGATATGAGGTAGACTATCTTCCATCATCATTGTTCTAGAAGAATCCAAGATAGTTATGCTCTTCCTCTCCACAACTCCATTCTGCTGAGGTGTCCAGGGAGCAGAAAATTGTCATCTTATGCCATGCTTCTTACAAAAGTTTTTAAACTCATCACATGTGAATTCTCCACCATGATCTGACCTCAAACATTTAATCTTCAATCATGTCTCAATTTCCACTTTAGCCTTAAAGATTTTAAACTTTTCAAATGCTCCAGATTTTTCTTTTAGAAAAGTAACTCACATCATTCCAGACAATGATTAGCATGAAATATATATCACCTTCAAAACTTTTAACTCTAGCAGGGCCACACAAATCAATATGAATAAGATCAAGAACATCATTTGATTTATCTTGTATACTCCTAAAAGAGGTTATGACCTATTTACCCATTTGACATTCTTTACATACCGGATTATAGGGCTTCATAATCTTAGGTATATCCCTAACTGCCTTAGTTGAACTGATCTTTACAATGCAATCAAAATTCACATGGCATGGCCTTTTATGCCATAGCCAACTCTCATCCATTTGTATAATCAAACATGTCTTCTCACCTATATTCAAATTAAATATGTTACCTTTTGTCTGTGTGTCGGTTACAATCTCCGAGCCAGATCTATTAATGATTTTACATTTTCCATCCTTGAACTATAATTGAAATCCCTTATCCACCAATTGTCCTACACTCAAAAGATTATGCTTCAAACCTTCAACATAATAAACATTGTCAGTGTTGTTCTTACCATCCAATGATATAGTTTCTTTTCCTTTCATCATACATGCTTTGTCATCTCCAAATCTAACTAGACCACCATCAAATTCTCGCAAAGATAGAAACTTCCCTTTATCTCCAGTCATATGATGTGAACAACCATTATCAATTGCCCATTCGTCCTTATCTTCAATTTTAGCAGCAAGTGCCTTCTCTTTAGGTACATTCTCTTCCAGTGCCAGATTATCTTCCTTGATAGCCAACAACACCCATTCCTTTCCATTGTTGGGACCACTAGCAAAGTCTTATGTCAGTTCATCATCAGAATCAGTAATGGCTTCCTCATCCGCTATGTAGCATGACATGTCTCTGTTTTTCCTATACTTATACTTGTTTTGATATCCAGGGTTATGCTTAAATGATCTTCTAACTCTTTCTTCAAATCTTGAATTCCTTTCAGGACATCTAAATGCAAAATGACCAATCTTATTACATGCAAAACATTAAAAAGGTGATTTTCCTTCATACTTACTTCCCGCCGGTCCTTTAGGTACTCTTCTAGAAAATAGTGCTTCAAGTTTCTCAAACTCATCATCTTCTCTCTTCATATCTTCTAATTCCTTTTCATATAAAGCTTTCTAATCTTGCTTATCGGTTGTAGATGTAGATGCATGAAAAGCAAGTTCAGTCTTCACAATTATAGAAGCTCCAAATTCTTCAAGCTCAAAAGCAGATAGTTTCCCAACCAAGGTATCTTTGTTGATAGATGTATTAGCCATTGTTCTCAACTCATTAATAGCAGTAGCCTTCATTTTGTAAGCCGGTGGTAGGGCTCTCAGAACTTTAGAAATAATTTCATCTTTTCTCAAAGTTCCACCACAACATTGTATTCCCATAACAATCTGTTAGGATTCCCAAAGATACTAAGAGGGGTGGATGAATCAGTATCTGACCAATGATAATATTTTCTCAACTTATAACATGAAAAGCATATTAAAACTGTGTACCGGTAAAGCAGAAATAATGCAGCAAATAAGAACAAGAACCACAACATAAAAAGCACACCATAACATAATATTTTAATGAGGAAACCCGGTGTGGGAAAAACCTCGGTGGGATTTGTGACCCACAATATTCGCTTACTGGCCAATAAGTGAATATTACTGCTACATTAGGGGCCTGCACATGCAGGAAGGCCAAGTGCCTAGAGCTCACTGCTCAATTACAAAGGAATTCACACTGACTTACAAAAATGGATTATACTAATCCAATGTCTTGTACTGCTTCAGATTGGCATCTTCTATGCTAGATTCAATACCGATTTCAGCTCTGCTACATACATAAACCCTTATCCAATAATTCGCATATTAGGTCTTCTACCTTCTATTCATATTTCACATACTACATCTTATACAATGATCTACAATGATCTCATACATATATGAGTCATATTACAATCCGCCATGTTGGCTTACAAAAGATTTTACAATTAATTACAAAATACATTAATACAAATATTGTTGTTAGCTAGGGTGTCGGTATTCTTCTTTTCGGTGTCGGTGTTCTATATGTCAGTGTAGATTCTGCCAATGTTGGTGCTTGTGTCTGCCTACTGGTATCACATGATTGTAAGGTTACCATCAATGACAATACCTACAATCACCTACAATTTCTCATTGGAGTGTGCATTTGCCAACAATCTCCCCCTTTGGCATTGATGGCAACACTCATGAGAAAAATTCAAGAATGTATCCAAAAATTGAAGTCCAAAAATCTACCAAAAACTGTATGTCCAAAAACGTGTTATCAAATATGTATGCTCCCCCTGAGTAGATAATCTCTACTTTTGGATTTATTTTTCTCATTTCAACTACTCCCCCTTTGACATCAATGACAAAGGTTTCCATTCGCTGTTAGTGGAATCTTGTCGGGATTCTTGTAACTGGTGGGTTACAATCTGAAAAATATCTGTCAAAACCAAATTTAAACCATTACTGAATGTTTGGTTGTCTTTTATTGCCTCTTGAGCTCTCTGCACTGTACCGGTGAGTATGTGCATTTTCTCTTCCGGTGTCTTCAGTCCGGTAACCAAAGCGTCGGATATTTCTTTTCTCAAAGAAATGAGGTAATCTAGTTTTGGACCAAATCTACATTTCAAATCCTTTGCTTTATCCTTTATTCTTTCTTTGTCCTTCTCTAACTGCTTGATTTTGTCTTCTTGCTCTGCAATCTTCTTCTCTTTCCCAAAAATGAATCTAATGTACCTATCAGATTGTCAACAATTGTGTTAATCTTATCTTGTGCTTTGTTGATTTCCTTGTCTAGATCTTCTATCAGAATATTTGTTTTACAAGAATCTCTATACAGTTTCTTGAAGTCAAAAATTGTCTCTCCAAGTTCCGGTAATAATGTTTCCATTTTCTCCTTGTTCTTCTTCACAATTTCTTCAAATAATTTCTCTTTTTATTTAATCATTCTTTCCCTGAATGTATCCTCATTTATTTGATCAACCGTCAAAATGTTATCGGTGATGAACTTAGACAATGTGTCTAGTTGACCTAAAGAATATTTGTTATCTACAATGCACTTTGGTGCTATCAATTTAAGAATGGGAATGGTATCATCAATAGCCTTATAGGCTTGTGCATTACATTATGTGATCTTCTTTATTGAATCCAATAAGACCTCTGTTACATTCGTAGGTTGGAATTCTACCATAGAAGTACCGGATGTTTGTCCAACTATCTTCACAATAGCCATGCTACTGGTTGTAGTAGTCACCTTACTTAATTCGACCTTTGGTAGGTCAGTCTGCGTTTTCATTTCTACAAACAAAGGTTTAGGCTTTTTCAGTTTTGGCCAGTGGCATTGTTTCTATATGAACTTGTGTCTCAACCTGTACCTGTTCCAGTTTCTCTATTTGTGTCTCTGTACTGTCCTTTGTTGGTTCTTCTGATATTTTTCCAGTTGTATCTCCCAGTTTCTCGGTGGTATCCTCTATCAGTTGCTCTATCTATGTAGGTTTTTCTATGCTTATCTCAACCTCTGCAGTTGGTGACTCAGTAGTCACATTTGTCTTCTTGTCCTCAATGGTTTCTCGGTCAACCACAATATTTACTTCTTGAGTATCAATATTCACAGTGTACAAAACTTCAGACTCGAGATTTTTATCCTCTAATGGAGTCTCCATACTCTAAGTAGTCGGTTGACTGTCAGTAGTATCTACGGGTGGAGTATCTAAAGGAGGTGGGGGCACATTATCAGTTATTTTAAGGCTTGGAGGTCCACCTACCTTACCTTTCCCCTTATCCCTGTCCTTTTGATATACTTTAATAGTCTTTGGTCTAAGTAATTCTTCTTGTTTTTCTTTTTCCACAAAGAATATATCCCATGCATCTGTTGTTTCCTCAGAGACTTCTTTTATTCTTCCTGCCATCAGTGCTACATGTCGGTGAGCAGTGGAGAATACCGTCTGGTTTGCTTCACTAATTAGTTTATCTATTTCATCAGTTGAGTTGACTGGATGTACTGCAAGTAATTTCTCATTCTTGATTTTCTTGTCTAGCTCAACGATGGCTAACCTTCTAGCTTCTAATCTCCTATATAGATCATTTGGTATTTCATCAACAACTTCCATCAAAAATTTCTTATAAATATCTAAGTGTAAAATTACACTGTTCTCTATGCTTTCCTTGTCATCTACAGATAGTGTGTTGTATATTTTGCTAATGTTCTTCAATTTTCCATCTTTAGTTATTTCGCTCAAGAGTTTATCCAGTGGAGCAATATCCTATTTTGCCTTCTTTTTCTTTGGAGTCATTTTCTTTACTGGAGGCCTAACTACCTATTGTTTTTGTCTGGTTCTCTTGGGTGCAAGTGAGGGTACCGGTGAGGGTTTTCTTTTCCTTTCTACCCTTTTAAATACCATTGGTATATCACTCTCAGAGGAAGTTCCAACTGGTGAAAGATGAGTTTCCGGATGAACTCCTTCCAACTCACTTTCCTTTATACCAGTTTGCTTTAAAACATCTTCTTTAATTGCTTTAGCCTATTGGGTTCCTTTTCTTACTATTTCTTCGACCTTCTTAACCCTTTTTCTAGACTGAATTCCACTCTCAATTGTTTTAGCATTTCCAAAAACTTTCTCAGTGGGTTCCTTTGGTGCTACAAGGAGGGATTTTGCATATGTTTCAATAATATTGTCATCTGCCTCATAGCCCATTTCAGTTACTGAGATAGTTCTAGGGACAATTGCCTCCATCCAGATTTCATCCTTTTTAATTACAAAACAAATTTCTTTCTGATACTTGTCCACAATAGCTTGTGACAGTCTCACTTTGGTTTTCATTCAAGCCTTTAATGCTTGAAAGTATTCATTTAAGTTTTTCTCCCAGTTTTCTCCCATGTTGTTCAATAGATCCAATAGTTGCTTTCCTACCGGAATGTCAAAGACAAAATCTCTTGCACCAATACCGAGTACTTGTTTGGTTATGTACAACATTAGACAAACAAGTAAATTTCCAAATCTGAATGTTCCTTTCTTATCTCTTTTAATCTTCCCCAGATTGTCTATCAATTCATCTTTGAGTCATTCACATACATCTACTCTCGCATTATCATTAACCATGTCATAAGCACTCTTAATGCATAGGCTAGAAACTGAGTTCAACCTATTTGCATGTGTAGCTTTTTAGCCTAAGATCATACTGATAAATCTAACATTTATGTCCTTTACATCGTTTACCCTTAGATACCTTTTGTCGAATGTTGCACCAATTAGGTTTATCACTGTGTCATTTAAGACCTTCTTTGTTCTGTCAGGTCTACTACTGGTGGAAGTTAACCCTGTTACTACCTTAATAGCTTCCTTTGTGATTTTATGGATTGAATCCAACCAAAAGAATTCACCATGAACCCTGATTAGCACAATCCTTATGATATTCTTGGGAAAATCCGGGACACTAAGGATTTCAGTAAAACCTAGGGTTTCCACTATCTTATGTTCTGGCTTGATATTTCCAGACTCATCACAAATCACAGTTCTATACATATTTTTGATCTCATAATCACCTAATTCCTTTACATGACAATGTATATACATCCTAGGGTCTTCAGTATATACTACTCCCTTAGGAATTTGAGAAAATGCACCTATGCTATCATCTTTCTTTGCAATTTTAGGAACCAGTTTGAATACGGGTCTAGGGTGCTTAATTACTTCAATAACAGTAGGGTTTGCAATAAATTCAGGAGTGGATGAGGATGCCATGATTATAAATACCTCAATCTGCCTTTAGGATGAATGCTTTGATGAACTGCTTCACTTTTTCGCTAAGGATGCCTTCGCTCGAGAATTTTCACGCTCTCGAAGGTTTGAATGCTCAGTGAATGAAAAAGGAGCCAAAACACTTGCTTTATAATGTTATTTTCTCCAACTATCATATTTAATGCTCACCGGTTAAGTCACAACTTAACTCATCTGCCGGTATGGAAGTAATTTCAACTTCTCACCATCAACCGAGGGAATAATAGCATGTTTTTCATTTTGGTTGCTAAACCCTCAAGGATTTTCCTTCAGTTAGATGAAGAGTCTCCTGCCGGTGGAGTGTTACTTTGTTCTACCGGTGGAGGAGTATTCCCATCAACATTCTGATCTGACTTTCTGATCCATTGTTTTGAGAATTCTTGCTTTACCTCTTCAACCTTTTCTTTACCTTTCAAACTAGGACCTTTGTTATTTTCCGGTGGGGACTTGCTTCTACAAAATTTTGCAATATGTCCAATCTTGTTACAGGCATAACAAGTCACATTGTTTTTCTGAATAGCTTTCCCATATCCTATGTCGGTATGTGTTCTGCATTGATTAGATAAGTGTCCAAATCTTCCACAAACATAACATCTTACATTCATTCTGCAATTTTCTGAGTTATGACCAACTTTGTTGCATTTAGAACATTCACCAGTGGGTGTATTAGTGTTTTGATAATTTCTAGATCTACACCGATTTTCTCTATGAACATACTTGTTACAGTTAAAGAATTTCCCATTAAATTTGTAACCATTAGGTTGTCTTACCGGTTTTCTATGATCATGATTGTTTGCAATACCAGAGCTTTCACCAATTTCAAAGCCAAGGCCATTTGTATCACCATTAGGTTTCTGATTGTTTAGCATGTCACCAAGTTCTTCTGAACTTTTCTTGAATTTCTCCTTGTGTTGATTTGCAGCAGTCGGTTCATTCTACAAGATTCCTTTTTGTCTCATGAGTTCAGTTCTGTCATTTTGTGTATGCATCAGATCTGTCTTCAACATATCATTTTCATGACTGAGTCTTGTGTTTTCATTTTCAGCATCATTTAGTCTTCTAACCAAGTCTTCTTCATTCTTTTTTCTGTCTTTAATTTCTTTATAAAACCTCAGTCATATCTTGCATCTCATTCTTTGTTGTACTAATTTCCTGTCTTAGCTTGTTTACCGGATCATTAAGAGTTTCCTTTTCATCTTCATCACTTTGCATCTTTTCACAAAGTTCTCTCCTCTTGTTCCTTGTAATAGTAAAGTTCTCTTGAAGTGCTTGAATGATATCTTGAGTAGCCTTCAAATCATCTTCAAGTTTGATATTCTTCACCTTTTTTGCATCATAGTCTGAAAGAGTTGTTTCCAATTGCTTTCTCAAGTTTTCCATCTCTACCGGTGTCAAGATCTTCCTCAAGTTGTTAGGCTTTTGAAAATAGAGGACCAAGCTCTAATACCAATTGTTAGGATTCCCAAAGATACTAAGAGGGGGGGTGAATCAGTATCTGACCGGTGATAATATTTTCTTAACTTATAACATTAAAAGCATATTAAAACTGTGTACCAGTAAAGCAGAAATAATGTAGCAAATAAGAACAAGAACCGCAACATAAAAAGCACACCATAACATAATATTTTAATGAGGAAACCCGATGTGGGAAAAACCTTAGTGGGATTTCTGACCCACAATATTCGCTTACTGGCCAATAAGTGAATATTACTGCTACAATAGGGGCATGCACATGCAAGAAGGCCAAGTGCCTGGAATTCACTTCTCAATTACAAAGGAAGTCACACTGACTTACAAAAATGGATTATACTAATCCAATGTCTTGTGCTGCTTCAAATTAGCATCTGCTATGCCAAATTCAGTACCGGTTTAAGCTCTGTTACATACATAAACCCTTATCCAATAATTCGCATATTAGGTCTACTACCTTCTATTCATATTTCACATACTACATCTTGTACAATGATCTACAATGATCTCATACATATGTGAGTCATATTACAATCCGCCATGTCGGCTTACAAAATACATTAATACAAAAATTGATGTCGGCCAAGGTGCCAATATTCTTCTTTTTGGAGTCGGTGTTCTATATGTCGGTGTAGAGTCTGTCGGTGCCGGTGCCTATGTCTACCTATCGGTATCACATGATTGCAAGGTTTCCATCAATGACAATACCTTCAATCACCTACAATTTCTCATTGGAGTGTGCATTTGCCAACACAATCTCATTTACCTTTTCCATGAATGCAGTAATCCTTTCATCTTCTTCCATCTTCAGGTTTTCATATCTCACTTGGTAACCATCAAGTTTAGAAATCTTTATTGTAGGGTCACCTTCATTAAGAGTCTCCAACTTATTCCATATAGCCTTTCCAAATGATTTGTCGGTTAATCCCATTATTTTATTATCAGAAAGTGCACACAAAAGGGCTTCTCTTTCTCTACAATCATTCTCAAGATCCTTATCTAGGTTTGTTGGAGGAGGATTGCTAGATGCTGGATTATGAGGTGTGACACCATTCTATGTGATCTCTCAAATCTCCTTGTCAAGACATCTCAGATGAGTCTCCATCTGAATCTTCCATATGGTGTAATTTGTTCCATCAAGCCTAGGAATATCTCTCTGAAAGATAGCTCCAGAAGAACTGGATGAACTTGAACTTCTAGTCTCCATAGGATCTTCTTCAATCAGTTAAGCTTTCTGCAAAGAGGACCAAGGCTCTGATACCAATTTTTAGACAGTTTAAATAACCGAAAGACAACTGAGAGGGGGGCGGGGTGAATCAGTTGTCACAGATTACCAGAACCATTAGCAATTAAAACTTTAATACTGGAACCCAAAACATTAATACCAGAATAGAAGTTAAACCAATTAAGTATAAACAATAATCATAGAATAAATACCATCCACATGAAACCAAAATTTGTATGAGGAAAACCTAGTAAAGGGAAAACCACGGTGGGAAGCCTACCCACAGTCAAATAATAACTCTGCAGTAAGTATGTGAATTAAAATTGAGGGGTCTGCACTTGGAGAAAGACCAACAGCCTAAAGCGCACTACTCATCACAAAAGAAGTCTCACTAACTACATAGAAATCTAGACTATAGTCCAGAGAAGTGTTGAGCTGCAAAAGATAGCATCTCCTATGCCAGAGTATAGTTCTGATTAAGCTCAATACCAAAGGACTAAATCCTCTTACATAAACCCAATTCGATCTCCAATGATTGACCAAATCCTCTACCTGAATGATATTACATTATTTGTACATTACATCCCTTGACCATGACCTCTAACATAACCTTGATGATCTACAATGAGATCTTACATCTATATATACAAACCATCGACCATAAACAATCAGGTCGGCCACCAGATAATAAACCAATTACATAATTATAAACCATGTTGGCCTTAGACCAAACAAATAATATCCAACACATAAGACATCTCGGAAACACATCAAGAGGTCCAATCCACACGCTTCATTAAAGTCAGTTCATAACCTAGATCAATCGGGACCTAGTATAGGTCCACACGCTACAACAATGATCTCCATCCGCCAAGTCTTGAACATGATCACCAACAACATCCTCAAACTCCACTAGAAGTTGCACTGACACCACTTATGTGATTCATCAAAGATCTTCATCAAAAGCTCTGCCAGTGAAACCCTCATTGGAACCTGCAACCAAGCTTCTAAGCAAACATGATAGCATCTGATCAGCAGACCAAAACCAACTTACTAAATATGAGCATGAGTATCATGAACAAACCAATTCCATAACCAAATCATACTAGAGCCTATCGGATCATGTTGGATCCAAATCAACCAGAAACCACTCAACCTACCAAGACCAGAAGGGTGTCAGTAAAGCATCCAAATAGCTAGTGTTGGCATCAATGACAAAATATCAATGCAACACATAATCAATTCCACCAGATGGCCAGTAGGTTGAGTGGGTGTGTTGGTTCAGGTTGAGAGGATAACCTAGTTGTTGGTTTCCAAGAGACTAGGGAGAGAAAAGAGGAGACACCTAGGTGAGGCAAGGACAAGATAAAGCAAAGTGAGAGAGACTTGATTGAGGGAATGTACCTTTTGAGGGATTATTTATGAGGTGGGGGTTCATGGAAGAAGAAACAAGAAGAGAGAAAAGAGGAAGAGAGGAATAGGAAAGAAGAAGAGAGGAAGAGGAAAGAAGAAGAGATGAGGAAAAAATATATTAGAGAGTTAAGGAAAGATTTGGAACGGATAAGGAAAGAGATGGAAGAATTAGAGACAAGAATGCAGCAAAATTGGCACCTGACACTTAAGAAGAAGATAGTATGGCCTATTTAAAGGCTAAGGCAAAAGAGGAGGAAAATGAAAGAGGTTGAACTAGATGTGAAGAAAGGAGCACCCTTGACAGAGAAGGGTGAAGAACAAATAGAGGAGGACAAAGAAGAGGATATAGTTACATCAGTCAATAATGAGGAATCAGATTTGTGGGTAGTATATGCAGCCATTGAAGAAGAATGAAAAATTAAGGTTGAAGTGGAGCAAGCAGAGAGGGTGATAGTAGAAGAAGAGGAATGTATTCAGGGTGATAGTGTGGATGAGGCTAATAAAATCCATGTTGTTGCTGGACAAAGGGCAGAGAATAATCAATTGGATGATGAGGTTGATGGTAAATGGATGGAGTTACCAAGAAGACTTGAGGAACAACATGTAGATTTAATGTTTGATTTTGATATTAATCAATCTGATGTTTGATTTTGATATTAATCAATCTGATTTTGTCCATGAATTTGTTATAAGCATGTTTATTTCAATGCAGGAATCAAGAAGAATGGGTTGGAAAGGGCAAAAAAAAATTCTTAACACGTTCATATACTTGAGCAAAAGGTTAGGAAGACCAAGGGTGAAGATGAAACATAGTGTTGGCGCAAATTCGAGCAAGGATACATGTTTCAAGTACTTGATTGAATGGAAGGGATAACCAGGTGAAGAAGCATTTCAAGATTTCAAAGTTGGTGGAAGATCAGTTACAACTCCATTTCCAAAGGACTTGGAATTATTTCAAGGGGGTTGTATGGTGCAGGAGCACCTATTCATCTAGATGCTTCATGAAGGATTTTGAATTTATTTTTGTTTGTAAGGTTTTTTTAAGGTTGTGTAACGTCTTAATGACCATTTGGAGTCAAGGGTTAGTGCAGGATCATGGGGGGCCAAAAACTGGCGATGTGAAAAAAATAGCCTTCTCCACTCACCTAAAAATGCAAAAATCCGTGTTGACTTTTTGCTTGGCCTGGGTGTCAGTACACCTTGGCATGGTAATTACCTAAGCAAAACGGATATCCGATTTTTATTTGTAATTTTAAATTAAAAAATATATTATATAATATATAATGTAATATAATATAATATTATATATTACATATTATATAATATATGATATATTATTATATTATATTATATATTATATAATACATAATATATAATATAATATTAGATTATAAAAATATTATATTATATTATATTATATAATATAATAATATATTATATAATATATTATTATATTATATATTATATTATTATATTATATTATATTATATTATATTATATTATTATATTATATTATATTATATTATAATATTATATTATATTATAATATTATATTATATTATATTATATTATATTATATTATATTATATTATATTATATTATATTATATTATATTATTATATTATATTATATTATATTATATTATTATATTATATTATTATATTATATTATATTATATTATTATATTATATTATATAATACGTATTATATTATATATTACTATATTATATATATTAAATAATATATAATATTATATTATATTATATATTATATAATATATTATTATATTATATTATATATTATATAATATATTATTATATTATATTATATATTATATAATATATAGTTATATTTTGTAATATAATATAATACGTATTATATAATATATTAATATATTATGATATTATTATATTATATAATATAATGTTATTTTAAATAATTGAATTATAAAAATCGGATCTGATTTTCTGAGACAATATATTTCGACTATGACAGCCCATGAGTCATTTTTAACCCACGGGCTGCGCGTTTTTATAGAAATCTGATATCCAATTGTATCCGATATCCGATGTTTCGCCCAAAAATTGCTAAAAAATAGAGTGAAAGTTAAGATTTTTATTGTTTTCAATCATTTTCATTCATTTTTGTATTTTTTTTAATGTTTATTTGTTTTTTCATTGAAAATATGGTTTTTTCATGAAAACTAGGTTTTTTAAAATCAAATACAAAATTGTTTAAATTTGTTAACTAAATTCAATCGTTTACTTTCAATTAGGTTAAAAATGGCGGATAACAATGAAAACATTGATCAACCACAACCGCAACAACCAAACCCTCCTTTGCCAAACCCCCCCTCAATTCAGGATTTGATTGCACAAAATTTGAATGAATTGAGGGGGATTGCAGATGTATATCATAGGATCCCTCGTCTAAACCCAATGTTTGATCCTCTCACGTCGATCATAAAGAGTATGGAAACCATGACTAAGGAGCACAATGTCACCCTTTTGTGGTGAGATTCTATGAGGGAACAATATGCAGATGGATTGTCGTATAAGAAGATCAAGGATCTCGAGATATTGAAAGCCGATATCACCTCATTGTTTGTGAATCCCCGCACTGGTCAACCCGTAGACCCCAAAAAAAAAAACTTTTTATTAAATGGTGCACAAATGATGGTATTATGAAAAAAAATTGGGATCGTTGGTGGATGGTTTTCGACAAACCACCCAACAACAATCTTGATGTCCCCTTCTACTTCATAAAAAAATTGTATGCTGAGTTTGTTTTAGGCAAACATGTGAACTACTTTGACATCCAACCTTTCCAGGGTGTGGGTTTAGGTATGCCCCAAGATAGACCTAGGGCAGTCAAAGTAGTCTAGGGCCCATATGTCCCCCTCCTCCTGTTGATCCCCCACCTCTAGTGCAGCATCCAAATATCATTTGTGAGGCAGCTTCACAGACCATATCAGCTATTCACTCTTTGAGTAGCCTTTTGGTTTCTCAGGTTGGGTCAGTAGCTCGGCCTACTTTTGATGGTAGTGGTGCATCTAGTGGCACTAGAACGTCATCCTCGACTCCACACATATGTGTGCCCCATAGTTGTGTCATGTGTGGGCATGTATGCTTGGGTCTAGTTGGATAGCCTGTTGATCCTCTTGTGGACAGTGCAGATTATGAGGTGCATGAGATGCATGATGCACCAAATGTTATGAAATAGACTGGAGGATACCCTGGGGAGTCCTTGCATGCTAGAGGCGAGGAGTCATTATCATCATACATTGATGATTTAGTGGTAAGATTTATTTTTTCACAGTTCATGCTATATTTTAAATGAATATTTATAATCTAGATAATATTAAGTACTATTTTTTATTTACATGGTCTATTTAACAGTTGATGACCGAGGAGAAGTTGACATAGATTCAGGAGGGCACCTTGTCGGCCATTTCATTTGGCCTTGATAGCTTGATGGTACATATATTATTGCACCTAGTCGTTTGTATTTTATTGTACATACATGCTCATCATTTATATTGGTATTAATTAGATTATGTAGTAACTTGCATGTATATCTTATTTTACTCTTGTACGGCGCAAGCAGCACAAGTGCAGGGCAGTGTGATTTAGGATCTGGTAGTGCAGTTGGAGACAAGGGAAAGGTAATTGAATGCAAATATGATTTAATGAATAGTTTAAATAACTTATATTGATTATACACGTCTAGACATAGATTGGTAGTTTCATATACTTGGTGTGTATATGTACAGAGAATTCTTGGCTTTACATCCTTGATGACTACACCCAGTATACCTGAAGATGATGATGATGAAGAAGAAGAAGAAGAGATGCCTCGAGTAGATGTGTGTTTATTTTATTTTGTGTTTAGTAGATATAATTTGTTATTATCAGTGATAATTATATGCTAACTTGTATCAATGTCATGTTTCTAAACATATGTAGGTTGTGTATGAAAATATTTAAAACATACCTCCTCTACCAAAGACATACATCAAGGGTCCTGCAAAGATGAAGAGAAAATGTGGAGATGAGGTAAACATGAATAGTTCAATTATAGTTCATTTTTATGTTAACTTTTCGAATGTGAATTATATAATATAACTAATATTAATCGTGGTTTGTTTTTCTTGTGCAGGATCCTTCAGAGCTGAGCAGTGCAATGAAGAGGATCTATTTTGATGATCCATTAGCAGCTTAGGATGTTATAGATAGTTTTGGGATGCTTACATGTCTAGTTGGCATGTATATTTTGTATATGGACATACATTCGCGTATTTAGACATACATTTTGTTTGAGTTGGCGTTTATGCCATATTTGTGTATGGACATACATTTGTAATCATTTGACATTTTTATATATATAGAAGTTGATATTTGATCATATAAATTGTTGCTCATCTGTGCATGGTGTTATCATGGAAATCTTTAATCTTCATTCCAATAATTAACAATGGTTAATAATGGTTATTTAATGAACAATATAATTTATTTCATTTCATTGTAAGTGTTGTTTGTATAATGAACAATACAATTCATTTAATGAAAAATACTCGATACAATTCATTATTACCCTATGCATGGTCCTATTTTCCCCCCCCACTCGGTCAAACGCTCGGGGTCATACCCTACCGGCGTCGTCCCTTGAGTGCCCTAAGTGCTAAAAAATTGTAAAACTTTGACGGGCCCTAACTCGAAATATGTGGCACCTACGAATGATCAGTTTGAACCTGCAGGGCCATGAGAGGGGTCCCTACAAAATCCTATCTCAGTTTTTCAAGTTTCCCTATGGTTTTATTAGGGTGGCAATTTTTCGGTTGGCAAAAAAATCGTCACTCATTCATTTGAATGTTGTCGCATGGCCAATTTCTCATTCTGCTCATCACGATGACAAATCATCAGCTCTGACCTGTCTAGTTAGGCATTATTACCCTATGCATGCTCCTATTTTTCCCCCCCACTTAGTTGAACGCACAGGGTCATACCCTATCGGCGTCATCCCTTGAGAGCCCTGAGTGCTAAAAATTATCAAACTTTGACGGGCCCTAACTCAGAATCCGTGGCACCTGTGAATGATTCATTTGAAAGTACGAGACCATGAGAGGGTCCCTACAAAATCCTATCTCAGTTTTTCAAATTTCCCTACGGGTTTTTTAGGGCAGCAATTTTTTGGTTGGCAAAAAAATCGTCAATCTCATTCATTCGAATGTTGTCGCATGACCCATTTCTCGTTCTGCTTGTTGTGATGACGAACCATCAGCTCTAACATGTCCAGTTGGGCATTATTACCCTATGCATGCTCCTATTTTTCTCCCCCACTCGATCGAACACTCGAGGTCATACCCTACCAGCATCATCCCTTGAGCGCCCTAAGTGCTAAAAATTGTCAAACTTTGACGAGCCCTAACTCGGAATTCGTGGCACCTGTGAATGATCCATTTGAACCTACGGGGCCATGAGAGGGGTCCCTACAAAATCCTATCTAAATTTTTCAGGTCCCCCTATGGTTTTATGAGGGCAGAAATTTTTAATTTGGCAAAAAAATCGTCAGTCTCATTCATTTGAATGTTGTCGCATGGCCAATTTCTCGTTCTGCTCATCGCGATGATCAATCGTCAACTCTGACATGCTCAGTTAGGCATTATTACCCTATGCATGCTCCTATTTTTCCCCCCCACTTGGTCGAACACTCGAGGTCATACCCTACCGGCGTCGTCCCTTGAGGGCCCTAAGTGCTAAAAATTGTCAAAATTTGACAGGCCCTAACTCGGAATTCGTGGCACTTGCGAATGATCCATTTGAACCTACGAGGCCATAAGAGGGGTCCCTAAAAAATACTATCTTAGTTTTTCAAGTTTCCCAATGGTTTTATTAGGGCAGCAATTTTTTCGGTTGGCAAAAAAATCGTTAGTCTCATTCATTCAAATGTTGTTGCATGGCCAATTTCTCGTTCTGCTCATCGTGATGATGAACTGTTAGCTCTGACATGTCCAATTAGGCATTATTACCCTATGCATGTTCCTATTTCCCCCCCCCCCACTCAGTCGAACACTCGGGGTCATACCCTACCGGCGTCGTCCCTACAGCGCCCTAAGTGCTAAAAATTGTCAAAATTTGACGAGCCCTAACTCAAAATCTGTGGCACCTACAAACAATCTATTTGAACCTACGGGGCCATGAGAGGGTTCCCTACAAAATCCTACCTCGATTTTTTAGTTTTCCCTATGGTTTTATTAGGGAAGCAATTTTTCGGTTGGCGAAAAAATCGTCAGTCTCATTCATTCGAATGTTGTTGCGTGGCCAATTTCTCTTTTTGCTCATCGTGATGATGAACCGTCAGCTCTAACATGTTCAGTTAGGCATTATTACCCTATGCATGCTCCTATTTTTCCCCCCCACTCGTTCGAACGCTCGGTGTCATACCCTACCGGCATCGTCCCTTGAGCGCCCTAAGTGCTAAAAATTGTCAAACTTTGAGAGGCCCTAACTCAAAATTTGTGGCACCTGTGAATGATCTGTTTGAACCTACGGGGTCACGAGAGGGGTCCCTACAAAAGCCTATCTCGGTTTTTCAATTTTCCCTACAGTTTTATTAGGGCAGCAATTTTCAGTTGGCGAAAAAATCGTCAGTCTCATTCATTCAAATGTTGTCATGTGGCCAATTTCTCGTTCTACTCGTCATGATGACGAACCGTCAACTCCGACATGTCCAGTTAGGCATTATTACCCTATGCATGCTCCTATTTTTCCCCCCCACTCGGTCGAACGCACGGGGTCATACCCTACCATTATCGTCCCATGAGCGCCCTAAGTGTTATAAATTGTCAAACTTTGATGGGCCCTAACTCAGAATCCATGGCACCTGTGAATGATTTGTTTGAACCTACAGAGCCATGAGAGGGTTCCTTACAAAAGCCTATCTCGGAATCTATGTCCTTAACTTGTTCAATGAAAAATATAGATAAACAAGCATTTCACTGTAGACACATAATGATCATCAATATTTTCATGTATTGTATACACATAATTACCATTACACTTGCATGTGACATCCATGAAGGGATATGCAAACATGATTTTTTTTAATTATCAATACAATTACACCAATGTACTCATGTACAGATACATTGTATATCATCAATATAACTAAACCAATTTGCTCATGGACATTATATATCATCGTAACAAAGTTACATCAATTCACATCCATATACAAATACAAAATCCCACTTCATCTACATCAAACATCCTCATGTCCTAAGAGAAAATCTTACGTACAGCAATGCCTGCATATAAATGAAGACCAAAATAAGTAACCTTTTTATGCAGAATGAATATGCTACAAGAAACTAATTATAACACTTAATACAAATTAGTTTGTCAAATTATAAATAGATCATTTGAAAAAAATTTAAGACGTGCAAGATTGTATAATTACGAAACTTACCAATTTCTCTGCAAAGTATACAAGCATAACTTTGAAGAAAAATGCATGTTGATTAAAGCCTTCTCATTGCATTTCTCTGCATGGTTGAAAATGATGGTAGATATGGTCATTTATAAATAGCAATACATTCACTTGATTTAATGTTTATACACAAAATTTAATCTCATTAATGCACAAAGGAATATGTATCATCACCAAGAGAGGGTTTTGTCAACAGCGAATGATCTAGCATGAACCTATATTTTTAAGAATTGTTAGTCTACACATAAAATGCATGGATGAACATAAAAGCTTTATGATAATCACTTCAACTGAAATGCATGATAATAAATGAAAAGGTGGGATTATATACCATAAAAACACGTCCCTTCGAATTATATCAACAGAACCCACTATGTTGATGCAAAAAACATAATGTGATACTGTTGTATATCATCAAAAAAGACTTGCATGAGCATAAAGGTTTTGCGATAATTATATCATCAAAAATTATCAAATAGTGTTCTCTAATAACAAAAATTGTAAAATGACTCAAATGCATGATAATAAGTCGTGTTGCAAAAATACGTCCCTTCCAATTATATCAAGTGTACCCGCTATGTGCATGCAATAACCGTGTTGCCAAAAAAAAATGATCATCTATAGACCTGCATTTTGAATACATCCTTAATATACACATAACAAACTTGAACATTAAGGTTTAATGATCATTGTTTGAAATGAAATGCATGATAAAAAAAATAAGGCACCATTAAAGATCTACTACTCAAGTATGCCTAAAGGGTCATCTCTTTGCTTAAGAGTATCAAGTATTGCTTCATGATCAACAGTAGCCACTGTCCATAGCTCTTTGGTCTTCGGTTTTGCTTGGTGCTTCAACAACTTGACATTTGTAGCTATAATAAGGTGTGAATACATTATAATGGTTTTGTGTCTCTCATAGTCTTCAAATGCAGATATGCCATTCTTTCTAATCATGTATGTTCGCAACCAAGTTCCCACAACAATAATTGAACCTGTAGGATATGTGAACCTGTCATCATCTATCACTGGTTGTGTTAGCTTTTGTTTTCCCTGTATACATCATGACAACCAATATTCTGATCTCTATTCATTCCCTTGTGGTGTAACAATTGCAAAAACATGTCCTGGTTGTACAAGATTTGATAGATGGTCATACTCAAGTGAACTTTCCATGTCATCATTTGATAAGGATATTGTTTGAGATAAAGGAGTTAGATATTGGGGAACCCATGTATCAACCCACTCACTTGACTTGCACTGATCACAATCACACCGAACACAACTCTAACAAAAACAAGCCAACGCTTGTGTCCAAATGGTCCAAGTACTTGCATCTGAGCTAAGAAATGAATGCATCTTTGAAGAATCTTTAATTGTTTGACAATCCAATCTATCTCCCACTATGCCTTCCTCAACCAACCAAAAGAATTTGGTCATTAATGAATCAAGAGTACCTCCATGTGACAATGTTGAACTACACCAATCAACAATAGAACGTGCATCAGAAAAATTTGCACCTGAAATCCTCAATTGCTCCTTAACTAGAGCTCTCTTCAAACATGCACTTGCTCCATCATGCTCCCCCTTCCCATGCCCTGCCTCAAAAAAACACCAAATATGAGGTATACGCCTCTCTACATGCATTCTACTCAACCAATAAAACATACGGTCATTCTTGAATTGACCCGTATAGTTATCTGACCATATGATATGTCGATCAATTGCAATATCTTTCTCATGCAAGAACTCAAAAAATTCTCGAAAGAATGTTACACATACTCGGAGGAGTGTGATCTATCATCACTCATATAAAAATGATACTCCCTGATTATCTTCTTGTCCTCTTAAGTACTATTAGGAGCATGTCTATATGTAATGTGAACAAAAATAGTAATCTGGATTGAATTGTAGTACTAAGACTGTACCTCATTCTCTGGTTGCAATGTATAGTTCTCTACAAAATCAACCACTGATATAACAGTGCCAATCAGGAAAGAATTCTTACACATCCTGAACTGTTGATCCAACCACTGAGACCTATGGGTGTGCCTTGCATACTTGTAGAAAATATTTTCCTTAAAATCCAAAATAAAACTAGCAATACACACTTCTCTTGAGACTAATTTACATCTACAACCTTCACCTCCACTCTTCAAAGTATATTTCACTGTCTCATATCTTTTTTTCTCAACATAATTCTTTCCAAAATCATGTTCACTGCCCTCATGAAAACATGAAACAAACTTTGCCTGTTAGTTTTGATACTAAATGTAAAGAGTTGATGCCAATAGCTAACAAGATGAGAGGGGGGGTGAATCATACAAACTTAAACTTCCATAAAATCAATAGATTCAACCTCGGTAACTTATACTTCAGCAATATAACCAAAAACTGTTAAACATGCAAACTTATGAACACATAATCATAATAACACTCATAACACCAAATTTAACATGGAAACCCAAATAGGGAAAAACCACTGTGGGATTTCGGACCCACTAAGAAATATACTCTTCTAGAGTATGCTCGGTTAAAAGAAAATCCTGTTAAAGATTACAAACACATTGCTAGATGTGACCCAGTTAAGGGATTATCCTCAAATCTGTTAGGATCTTCACTTTGTTATTAAGTCCAATCAGTTAAGAGATTTCTCTGTTATTCAAAATAAACAACAGTAGTAAATATATCTGCAACTTCACATCTAAAATGCTAAAGCAGATTCTTATTTGCTCAAAACAATCTAGTCATAGGACTTATCTTGTCCCTCTGCTGGGCTCTCTACTTTGTTATTCAAACAGGTCTTCAAGCTTATGTGCTCAGTAATCACTATGTAGCATCCCTATGCATACTCTTGCTTGCATACATTGTTCATTAACAATTCCTTATTTATAAAAAATTGCTAACCGCTAAATCTCCTTGATCACATTTCCCATGATCAATCTTAGCCATCAGATCTTCAAACTTGACTAGTTTCAATGCATCCTTCAATCTAAAAATGTTTTACCTTGCCTCGGGACTTGCAGTCCTTTCTTGGAACTTGCACAAGGTTATTGCGGTTCAATCTGCGCTATAGATCTTCCTGCCAATCTTCCTTTGCCATAGATCCTTAACAAACTTCATGCACGGCATACCAATCATTTATACATCTCCAGGTAATCATTGTCCTTCATTAAATAATGCTTTTATTCATCCAATGCGCACTGTCATAACTCGGTTACAACTCGGTAAATACTAAACTTTACTCGGTAGATATTTCGCCTTCATTAACCGATATTGATAACCTTAGGATTTACCAACTAGGTTCCTTGGGGTTTACCGACTAGGTTCTTTGCTCGGTGACATAGTATAGTATTAACCTTACAATCAACAACATATGTAGGATATCAAAACAATCTAAACATCATGATCTCATCATTGTCTAACTCGGTAATAGTTGCCCATTGAATAACTTATTCCTCCTCTTTATTCATCGCATTCTTTCTGTGTCTTTTACCGACATCTTAATTCTCTTCTAATCAATCTTCTCAAGATATGGCAACATCATACTGAATTAGATAATCAATTTCTTGACATCAATGACAAAATAATGTTATAAAGATAGTTATCATCCTTCTTCGGTTATATCAATAATCTTCAACAACCTTCTCAATATCCTTATTGAATATCAGCAATCTTTCTTTCTATAATGCCAACAATCTCCCCCTTTGGCATTGATGGCAAAACCAACAATTAAATGGTAATACCAACAAGATATTCAAATTGATTCGGATTCAGATTGCTGTTAGACTTCTCCTGAAGTCTTCTCCTTTTTGTAGCCTTCTCCCTCTATTATTAGTCTTCTATTATCTTCTTCATTCAGGGCTTTACCATTCAGTCAACCATACCATTTAGTCTTCTCCCCCTTTGACAACAATGCCAAAAGTAAAAGAACTAAATCATGATTTCTTCCTCTGTGAAGTGATTTGCCTTCTTGTGTAACATCTCAGTCTCGGTCAGATCAACTTGTCTCTATTCACTTTTTCCTGCACACCTTTAGAAAACCTTCTAAAGTACGTAAATCAACATCAATCCACACATAATATTTTGTAGATTCATCGAATTGATGCTTTCACTGAACTTGGTCAGTGAGTAGAAGATAGGGGTAGGACCCCTAACTTGCTTCTGATATACTCAAAAGTGTCCCTTGGCAATGGCTTTGTGAAGATGTCTGCTAATTGCTTCTTTGAACTGATATATTCCAACACAACTTTCTTCTCTTGCACTTCTTCTCTGAGATAGTGATACTTTATAGATATATGCTTTGTCTTAGAGTGCATTACTGGATTCTTTGAAATGTTAATGGCACTAGTATTGTCATAGAATATAGTTACTGGCTCGGTAACTTTCTCATTTATACCTTCCAACAGTTGTTTGATCCATGCTATATTGGTACAATTCAATGCTACAGCAACATATTCATCTTCTGTTGTAGACTGAGAAATATATCCTTGTTTCTTGCTAAGCTAACTTGCTAGTCTTTCTCCCAAAAAGAAAGCTCCACCACTTGTGCTTTTCCTATCATCTATGTTGCCTACCCAATCAGCATCAGTATAAACTTTTAAATCAAAATTATTCCTCTTTTCATATACTAAGCCATAATCTTCAGTGCCTCTCAGATATCTGAAAATTCTCTTGATTGTTGTCATATGGGTTTCCTTGCGATCTGCAGAGAATCTTGCTACAATACCTACTGCATGTGCTATATCCAGTCTACTATGCACAACATATTGCAATTTTCCAATCATAGATCGGTAAAGTGTCTCATCAACATATGCAGATTCATCATTCTTTGATAATTTATAGTTAGTAGTCATAGGAGTACTTACTGGTTTAGAATCCTCCATTCCAAATTTCTTCAAGATTTCCTTTATGTACTTGGATTGAGTAATAAAAATCTCATCTTTCATTTGCAGTATCTGTTAACCTATAAAATACTTTATCTCACCGATTAGTGACATCTCAAATTCTTTGCACATTTCATTTCCAAAGTTATTGCATAAAGAATCATTACCACAAAATATAATGTCATCAACAAATATGGCTGAGATCAGTATTCCATTGTCCTCATCTTTCTTCATGTACATATTGTTGTTTTCACTTGTCCTTATAAAACCAATCTTGATTAAATAAGAGTGCAGTCTCTCATACCATGCTCTAGGTGCTTGTTTTAGACCATATAAGGCTTTGTTTAGTTTGCATACCTGATCTTTACTCTTGTCTTCAACAAATCCTTTAGGTTGTTCAATGAAAACTTCTTCTTCTAGTATACCATTCAAAAATGCAGATTTAACATCCATTTGATATACCTTGAAATTTTTGAAAGCAGCATATGCCAACAATATTCTTACTCCCTCAAGTCTAGCCACAAGTGCAAAAGTCTCACCATAATCTATTCCTTCTTCTTGAGCATAACCTTTGCAAACTAGTCTTGCTTTGTTGCGAATGACCTCACCTTTTTCATTTAGCTTATTTTTGAAAATCCACTTAGTACCGATTACATTTTTGTCCTTTGGTCTTGGGATCAGTGTCCATGTGCCATTCTTCTTTATTTGATCAATCTCTTCTATCATAGCATTTACCCAATCTTCATTGTTAAATGCCTCTTTTACTATTCTCGATTCAAATTCAAAAATCAGACATGTGTTTTGTCTCAGTTTGTTTCTTGTCATCATTGGATCATCTTTATCTCCTATAATCTGACTTGATTCATGATGTCTTCTGACATATTTGGCTAATATAGGCTCGGTAGGTTCTGTGTGATCTTCTTCATCACTCGGTAACTGGACATTATCTTCATTTTCTTCAGCAACTTTCTCGATAGGACTTCTCGGTTGAACATAAACAAATTCTTCATAATCTTCTGGTTCTTTGGAATTTCCTTCATCATTTCTTTCTCTAAATTCATCAATTTTCACATTTGCACTTTCCTCTATTTTGTTAGATGATTTGATCAGACATTTAAATGCTTTACTTCTAGAAGAATAACCAAGAAATGTTCCTTCTTCACTTTTCTGATCAAACTTTCCATTTCTGTCATCTTTGTGAACATAGCATCTACTTCCAAAGATTTTAAACTTACATTAGGTTTCTTGTCATACTAGATCTCATATGGTGTCTTCATAGTTCCTTTCTTCAGTTGAACTCAGTTCAGAGTGTAAACTGTAGTGTTGATTGCTTCTCTCCAAAATGTTTGAGGTACCCTCTTTTCTATCATCAGGGTTCTTGCACAATCCACAATTGATCTATTTCTTCTCTCAGCTATCCCATTTTGCTGAGGTGTTCTCGGTGCAGATACTTGCCTCTTTATACCATGATCATTGCAGAATATGTTAAATTCATCAGAAGTGAATTCTCCTCCTCTATCAGATCTAAGACATTTCAGTTGTCTTCCTGTTTCATTTTCAACTCTTGCCTTGTACCATTTAAACATTTGGAAAGCTTCTAATTTTTCTTTTAAAAACATGACTGACATCATCCTTGAGTAATAATCCACAAATAATATGAAATACTTATCACCATAATAACTTTGAACTTTCATAGGACCACAAAGATCAATGTGTACTAGATCTAAAATTCCTTTAGAAATGTAGGACTTACTTGTAAAGCTTGATCTTGTCATCTTACCCATCTGTCTCAACACATAGCATTCTTAGGTTTTTCAAGACTCAGTAGACCTCTTACTCGGTGCTTCTTACTCATTTTGATCAGATTATCAAAATTTACATGACAAAACCTTTTATGCCATAACCATGTATCATCTATCTTTTCATAAAGACACTTGTTCCGAGTTGAGTCAAGATGAAATGTATTACCTTTTGTTTGTGTCCCGGTAGTAGCTAACTTTCCATGTTTGTCATGAACTTTGACAATTCCTTTCTGAAATTCTATTATGTATCCTATATTGTTTAGTTGTGCTACACTCAACAAATTGTATTTCAATCCTTCAACCCAGTATACATCATCACATTTAGCATTGTCAAGAAGTGTTATAGATCCTTTACCTTTCACCGGACATGGTGCATCATTACCAAATCTTACATAGCCTCCATCATAGTCTTCTAATTTAACAAACTTGTGTTTATCACCTATCATATGATGTGAGCAACCACTATCTATGATCCAAGAATCATTATTATTTATGTGAGATATTAGAGCTTTTTCTTCATACCTTTCTTCATCAGATCCATCATTAATAGCCACATAAACAACTTCCTCACTATCCATTTCATCAGATTTGTCATCGTTGGATTCCTCATCTGCTACTAGACATGTCTTTCTATCTCTCCTTCTGAAGTCTCAGTGTCCTCTGTATTGGTTATCTTTCTTCCTGTTATCTCAGTATTCTCTCTTTTCACTAGATTCTTTTTCAGGGCAGTTAGAAGCCATATGTCCTATTTTATCACAATTGAAGCATTTTAAAGGTAGCTTTCCTTTATACTTACCTTTTCCTCTCGGTAACCTTCTGGCTAATAGTGCTTCAAATTCTTCTTGCTTCTTAATTTCCTCATACAGTTTGTGCACATTTTCCATGTTCTTGTGAAATCTTTCACTTGCTCCATTGTGATCCCCTTCAAAGTACTTACTCATTCTATCATTGTAATCATCAGATTCACCAATATGAAAAGAACTGAATGTAGATTCTACTTTATTTACCGAAGACCCACTGTTATCAAAATTACTTAACTTAAATGCATATAGCTTACCAATAGTAGCATCCAAAGAAACTGGCATGTTAGGTATAGACCTCAATTCATTGATTGCAGAGACTTGAATAGCATAAGCCGGTAGAAGGGTTCTCAACAACTTACTTGTTATATCCTTTTCTTCAATAGTTCCACCTGCTCCTTTAATTTGATTGACAATCTCCTTTAGTCTTGTACTATATTGGGTTATGTTCTCACCTTCATTCATCCTCATGGATTCAAGTTGTCCTCTTAGACTATCTACTTTTGCTCTTTGAACATGTTCATCACCTCCATACACAGATATGAGCTTAGTCCACATTGCTTTTGCATCATTACAGCCTTCTAGATCATTAAACTTTGAGTCGGTCAATGTTGATGTTATTTCAATCATAGCTTGAATATGTTCTTGCTTTGCCTTAATCTCTTCCAAGGTCATAGGGTTGGTGCTCGGTGCAATGTAATCATTCTCCAGATAATATGTTGCATATTCTCCAATTCCTGATAAATGCAGCTTCATCCTTTTCTGCCATGTGGAGAAACTTGACTTGTTCAGCTTCGGTGCATCCCTTTTATACATCTTCGGATCTTTGCCTCAAGTACCTTTAAACTTCTTTTTTTTTGGAGTCCAAGGCTCTGATACCAATTGTTAGTTCTGATACTAAATGTAAAGATTTGATGCCAATAGCTAACAAGATGAGAGGGGGGGGGTGAATCATACAAACTTAAACTTCCATAAAATCAACAGATTCAACCTCGGTAACTTATACTTCAGCAATATAACTAAAAACTGCTAAACATGCAAACTTATGAACACATAATCATAATAACACTCATAACACCAGATTTAATGTGGAAACCCAAATAGGGAAAAACCACTGTGGGATTTCAGACCCACTAAGAAATATACTCTTCTAGAGTATGCTCGGTTAAAAGCAAATCTTGTTAAAGATTACAAACACATTGCTAGATGTGACCCGGTTAAGGGATTTCCCTCAAATCTGTTAGGATCTTCACTTTGTTAGAAGTGACCTTGTCAAAGGATTTCAAACACTCATTTAGAATGTTACCTTGCTAGAGGGTTTACAAATAAGACTGTTAAGTCCACTCAGTTAAGAGATTTCTCTGTTATTCAGAATAAACAACAGTAGTAAATATATCTTCAACTTCACATCTAAAATGCTAAAGCAGATTCTTATTTTCTCAAAACAATCTAGTCATAGGACTTATCTTGTCCCTTTGTTGGGCTCTCTACTATGTTATTCAAACAGGTCTTCAAGCTTCTGTGCTCGGTAATCACTATGTAGCATCCCTGTGCATACACTTGCCCACATACATTGTTCATTAACAATTCCTTATTTATAAACAATTGCTAACCGCTAAATCTCCTTGATCACATTTCCCATGATCAATCTTAGCCATCAGATCTTCAAACTTGATAGGTTCAATGCATCCTTTGATCTGAAAATGTTTTACCTTGCCTCATGACTTGCAGTCCTTTCTTGGAACTTGCACAAGGTTATTGCGGTTCAATCTGCATTGTAGATCTTCCTGCCGATCTTCCTTTGCCATAGATCCTTAACAAACTTCATGCATGACATACCAATCATTTATACATCTCCAGCTAGTCATTGTCCTTTACTAAATAATGCTTTTATCCATCCAATGCGCATTGTCATAACTCGGTTGCAACTCGGTAAATACTAAACTTTACTCGGTAGATATTTTGCCTTCATCAACCGATATCGATAACCTTAGGGTTTACCGACTAGGTTCCTTGGGGTTTACTGACTAGGTTCTTTGCTTGGTGACATAGTATAGTATTAACCTTACAATCAACAACATATGTAGGATATCAAAACAATCTAAACATCATGATCTCATCATTGTCTAACTCGGTAATAGTTTCCCATTGAATAACTTATTCCTCCTCTTTATTCATCACATTCTTTCTGTGTCTTTTACCGACATCTTAATTCTCTTCTAATCAATCTTCTCAAGATATGGCAACATCATTCTGAATCAGATAATCAATTTCTTGACATCAATGACAAAATAATGTTCTAAAGATAGTTATCATCCTTCTTCAGTTATATCAATAATCTTCAACAACCTTCTCAATATCCTTATTGAATATCAGCAATCTTTCTTTCTATAATGCCAACATTGACAACCCACCACATTCTGAGCACTTCTCATTCAAACAATCATTTCTATAGAAATAGAAGCCATCATCTCTAGGGCATAAAAAGAGATATTGTAAGTCTCTTGATGATCTCGGAAATAGCTTTGCACCACATTCCTGCAACATCTCATTAGTATACATCGTAGAACGAATATGACATAAAAGTTCATGGTATATTGAAAACTCCACATGCTACTTGCAACAACAAGTATTGTGAATCTTAAGAGGAACAAAATAAAATGGTTTCAAATATTCAAAGGCCCTTTGTGATATTTGCAAAGTTGGATGTACTTCACAAAAAAAATTGTACAACATTGTTTGGCTTGATTCCAAGAAATGTTTGAGATGCAGTGTGTGGTCTCAGTTGGCGATTCTTAATTTCAAAACATCCTTTACATTGGGTGACACTCTATAATTAGAGTGCCAAAATTGTTGAATCTCCTCCTTCACATTGTCAGTCAACTTTCTATCAACACGTGGAAGCCTCCCACCAAAAGCCCATGTATCTTGTTGAAGTGGATCGTCAGGTCTATGTCTCCGTGCAAGTGCTCTATCCAAAGTTTTATGGTTTATGTTAAAATCAACACAAGTTTGTCTCATTTGACGAGCCTTCCTCAATTGATGGCTTACTAAGGAGGTTGTAATCACACTTCGAGTGGCTCTCTTATCTCTTTCTTTGGTATTCTTTCCAATAGAATTGAGAGTGCCAAATAGATTTTTGGCAATAATAGAATTTCTCTCCATCTTCTTGTTCATATGAATCTTCAATTTGTTTAGCAATGGTCTCATCTTTATCATCTTTAGCAATTGAACAAAGAGTTGGCATTGCTCGGTCAATGTCTTATTGTTAAAATTTTGGTCGAAAAGTTATGTAGCCCCACAACCGAATGGTTCTTGTTGACCTCTTGCCTTCAAGATTCGCAATAATATTCTCATCGATTTCAAATAACGATTTCGGGGTTCTTGAAGGTCTTGGATTTGGAATGCGTCTTTCATCCATGAGAGGGTCTTCATTTCTAAAGTAATTAGGTGTTACATATGGCTCACTTGGTTGAGAAATTCCACCTTCAATGTCAAAGTTTTCCACATTTTCACCTCCTATGTCAAAATTTTCCACATGTTGAGCATTTTTATTATCACTTTCAACATTTTCAAATTTTTCACTTTCAAAATCTATATTTTCATTTTCAATAACTTGTGACATATTTTCAAATTCAATTTCCTCTTCACTTGAAGTAACATTAGCAATATTTAACATACCTTGTCTTCTCCTCCTATGACCTTCTCTATCTCTTTCTCTATACACTTCAATTTGGTCATTTGAATGTTTTCTTTTGCGTTTATACTTCTAACAACTACTACTCCCCATTTACCTCCACAAAGATGCTCCTAAATAATTGACAATGTAAGATTTGACTTTAAGAATCTCCCAAAAGCACAAATTTGTCTCAACCTGATTGAAAACCTGTGATCATCGACAAAAAACAAAATATGCAGACTATGGGCTATTGGAATCCACAAAATGTCCCACAAGGCTCTTTTTTATTTGCAAAAATTGAATATCCAATTTTAATGTATAAATTTGTTGTCCCAAAAAAAATTCTTGTTGCCGCCTTTTTTTTTACTATTGCCACATTAATGGCAATGACAGAAATTGAATATCTGATATCTGATTTTATTACTCATATTTTAGAGAGAGAGATAGAGACAGAGACAGAGAAGGAGAGAGAGAGAGAGAGAGAGAGAGAGAGAGAGAGAGAGAGAGAGAGAGATCGGGGGAGGGGGAGAGAGAAAGAGAGACATTAGGGGAGGGGGAGAGAGATAGATTAGGGGAGAGAGAGAGGAGGAGAGTGAGAGAGAGAGAGAGAGAGATGGTTCATAAGGGGTCCTATGGTGTCCATAGGGGTCATATGGTGTCCTACAACCCCTTAGGACACCATATGACCCCTTAAGACATAATATTGGGTCATTATGGGTCACATGGTGTCCTAAGGGGTCATATTGTGTCCTATGACCCCTTAGGACACCATAGGACCCCTTAGGACACCATATGGTGTCGTTAGGGGTAATATGGTGTCCTAAGGGGTCATATGTTGTCCCATGACCCCTTAGGACACAATATGACCCATAACAACACGATTTGATGTCTTAAGGAGTCATATGGTGTCCCATGACCCCTTAGGACACCATATTACCCCTAACAAAAACATTCCCTACTATTATATGGATGTGTCTGCCCTCGTGTCATTTCTAGAAATCAAGTGCCCTACAATTCTAGTTGGTGAATCCCATGACCCCTTAGGACACAATGTGACCCATAACGACACAATTTAGTGTCTTAAGGGGTCATATGGTGTCCCATGACCCCTTTAAGACATCATATGACCCCTTAGGACACAATATGACCCCTTATGACACCATATTGGGTCCCTTTGGGTCCTATGGTGTCCTAAGGGGTCATATTGTGTCCTACGACCCCTTAGGACAACATATGACCCATAACAATATAATTTGGTGTCTTAAGGGGTCGTATGGTGTCCTAGGACACTATATGACCCCTATGGACACCATATGACCCCTTATGACACCATATGGTGTCGTTAGGGGTCATATGGTGTCCTAAGGGGTCATATTGTGTCCTAAGGGGCCATATGGTGTCCATAAGGGTCATATTGTTGGCAAATGCACACTCCAATGAGAAACTGTAGGTGATTGAAGGTATTGTCATTGATGGCAACCTTGCAATCCTATGGCACCGACAGGCACCAGCACTGGCATCAACACCGATAAAGATGATTACCGGCACCTAGCCGATAGGATTTTGTTTATTATATTTTGTATTTAATTATAAAATCTTTTGTAAAGACGACAAGGTAAATTTTAATAGTACTCATATAAGTATGAGATCTTGTAGATCATTTGAAAAATGAAGTAGGTAATGTAATAGGCAGATGTGAATATTAAGGTAGATTTTGGAATAAGGTTTATGGAAGTTATATGAGCTTAAACCGGTACTGAACATGGCATAGCAGATGTTGAACCGAAGCAGTACATGATATTGGATTTGCATAATCCATTTTTGTAAGTCAATGAGACTTCCCTTTTTGTAATTAAGCGGTGAGCTTTAGGCAGTTGACCTTCCTGCAAGTGCAGGCCCCTATTGTAAGTAATATTCATTTATTGGCCAATGAGTGAATATTGTGGGTCACAAATCCCACCAAGGTTTTTCCCACACCGGGTTTCCTCGTTAAAAATATTGTGTTATGATGTGCTTTCTATGTTGTGGTTATTGATCTTATTTACTGCATTATTTCTAGTTTACCGGTACACTATTTTGGCATGCAATTTGTTTAATAAGATTAGAAAATCTAATAACCGGCAAGATATTGATTCACCCGCCCCCCCCCACCCCCCCCCCCTCTTAGTATCTTTGGGAATCCTAACAATTGGTATCAGAGCTTGGTCCTCTATTTTCAAAAGCCTAACAGCTTGAGGAAGATTATGACACCGATGCAAATGGAAAACTTGAGAAAGCAATTGGAAACAACTCTTGCAAATTATGATGCAGAAAAGTTGAAAAATATGAAACTTGAAGATGATCTGAAGGCTGCACAGGAAATCATTCAAGGACTTCAAGAAAATCTCACTATTACTAGGAACAAAAGAAGAGAACTTCATGAGAAAATACAAAGTGATGATGATGAAAAAGAAACTCTTAATGATCTTGTAACCAAGATGAAGCAAGAAAACATGACCTTGAGGAATGAGATGCAAGATATGACTATGAGGTTTTGTAAAGACATTGAAGACCAAAAGAAGAATGAAGGTGACCTGACTAGGAGAATCAATGATGTTGGAAATGAAAATCTAAGACTCGGTCATGAAAATGATATGTTGAAAACAAATATGATTCACTTGGAGCATGATAAAATTGAACTCATGAGATAGAAAGATTTCTTAGAAAATGAGTTGGCTACTGCAAATTAACATAAGGAGAAATTCAAGAAAGTTCAGAAGAACTTGATGACATGCTAAAAAATTAGAAACCTAATGGAGATACTAATGGTCTCGGCTTTGAAGTTGGTGAAAGCTCCGTTACTGCAAACAATCATGATCACAATAAACCGATAAGACAACCTAATGCCTACAAATTTAATGGGAAATGCTTTAACTGTAACAAGTATAGTCATAGAGAAAATCAGTGTAGATCTAGAAACTATCAGAACACCAATGCACCCACCAGTCAATGTTCTAAATGCAACAAAATTGGTCATAATTCAGAAAACTACAGAATGAATGTAAGATGTTATGTTTGTGGAAGATTTGGACACTTATCTAATCAATGCAGAACACATACCAGCATAGGATATGGAAAAGCTATTCAGAAAAATAATGTGACTTGTTATGCTTGTAACAAGATTGGACATATTGCAAAATTTTGTAGAAGTAAGGCATCATCGGCAAATAACAAAGGACCCAGTTTGAAAGGTAAAGAGAAGGTTGAAGAAGTAAAGCAATAATTTTCAAAACAATGGATTAGAAAGTCAGATCATAATGTTAATGAAGCTATTCCCTCACCGGTAGAATAGAGTATCACTCCACCGGCAGGAGATTCTTCATCTAACTGAAAATAAATCCTTTTGGGGGTATGGCAACGAATTGAAAAGCATGCTAGTTTACCCTCGGTTGGTGGTGAGAAGTTGAATTACTTCTTTACCGGTATATGTGTTAAGTTTCACTTAACCGGTAGACATTTAATGTGGTAGTTGAAGGAAATGACATTATAAAGCAAGTGTTTTTCACACTTTTTCATTCATCGAGCATTCAAATTTCCTTAAAGCGCGAAAAACCCAAGTGAAGGAATCCACAGCAAGAAGTGAAGCAAATCATTCAAGCACTCAAACCTAAAGGCAGATTAAGGTATTTATACAATGGCTTCCTCCTCTGCAACTGAATTCATTGCAAACCCTATAGTAATTGAAGTGATTAAACGTACTAGTCCCGTATTTAAAATCATTCCTGAAGTAGCGAAGAAGGATGATAACCTAGGAGCATTTTCTAAAATACCCAAAGGATTTGCATATGCTGAGGATCCTAGAATTTACATACATTGTCATATTGAAGAACTAGGTTTTGATGAGATTATGAACATGTAAAGGACAGTAATATGTGATGAAAATGGTAATGTAAAACTGGAACACAAGATAATTGAAACCCTAGGTTTTGAGGAGATACTTAGCATTCCTGATTTTCCCAAAGAATTTATATGGATTATATTAAGGAGAGTTCACGGGGAGTTCTTTTGGCTAGATTTCATTCATAAGATAACCAAAGAAGCAGTTAGGGCAGTGATAGGCTTACCTTCCACCGGTAGCAAGCCTGACAAGACTAAAAAGGTTCCAAATGACATTGTAATGACCCTAACCGGTGCAACCTATGACAAGAGATCCCTGAGAGTCAATGATGTAAAGGATATCAATGTAAGATTCATTAGCATGATTCTTGGATATAAAGCTACACATGCCAACAGATTAAACTTTGTTTCTAGTTTATGTATCAAGAGTGCTTATGACTTAGTAAACAGTAATGCAAAGATTGACATATGTGAATGGTTAAAAGATGAGCTAATAGACAATCTGAAGAAACTTAAGGGTGACAAGAAAGGCACATTCAGATTTGGCAACCTACTTGTATGTCTATTGCTATATATCACCAAGGAAGTTCCCGGTATTGGCAGAAAGGATTTTGGATTTGACATTCTGGTAGGAAAACAACTTTTGGGTATTCTTAATAACATGGGAGATGATAGGGAGAAGAACATAATTGAACACTTTCAAGCACTGAAGCCTAGAATGAAAATTAGGGAAAGATTATCTCAATCCATAGTTGATAATTACCAAAAAGAGATATGTCTTGTCTTAAAGAAGGATGAAATCTAGATGGAGGCAGTGGTCTCGAGGACAATTTGGGTTACAGAGATGGGTTATGAGGCTGATGAGAACATAATAGAAACATATGCTAAATCCCTTCTAGAAGCCCCTAGAGAACCAACAGAAGAAATATTTGGTAGTGCTGAAACTATTGAAAGCAAAGTTCAATCACAGAAATGAATAAAGAAAATAGAAAAAATAATATGAAAGGAAACTAGACATCAAGGAAGATATATTGAATATGACTGATATTAAGGAGAATGACTTGGAAGGATTACAACCGGAAACACATCTTTCACTGGTTGCTACCTCCTATGATAGTGAAATATCGGTTGAATTCAAAAGGGTAGTAAGGAAAAGGAAACCTTCACCGGTACCCGCTCCTACTCCTAAGAGAACAAGACAGAAACAACGGGCAGTAAGGCCTCCGACAAAGAACATAACACCCAGGAAGAAGAAGGACAAACAAGTTATCCCCCCACTTGATAATCTTTTGAATGAAATTACTGAAGATGGAAACTTGTCAAATGTTAGCAAGTTGTATAACACTTTCACTAATGAAGAAAAGGAAAGCATAGAAAACAGTGTTATTCTACACTTAGACATTTATATGAAATTTTTGATAGAAGTTGTAGATGATCTACCTAGTGACTTGTACAAAAGGTTAGATGCAAAAAGGTTAGCAATTGTGGAACTGGACAAAAAGATTAAGGTAGAAAAATTACTTGCAGTTCACCCAGTGAAATCAGCAGAAGAAATTGATGAACTAATAAGTGAAGCAAACAGGACTGTATTTTCCACCGGTCACCGACATGTAGCATTAATGGCTGGTAGAGTAAATGAGATCATTGAAGAGACGGCGGACAAATGGGATATCTTCTTTGTTGAGAAGGAAAAGCAAGAAGAGCTTAAATGACCAAAGACTTTCAAAGTCTATCAAAAGAAAAAGGATAAAGGTAAAGGCAAGATAGGTGGTCCTATGAGCATAAAGATAATAGATAACTTGCCCCCACCTTCTTCTGATACTCCACCGGCACAAATTTTTGATACACCACCAACGACAGATAATGTTGAGAGTATGGAGACAACACATGAAGATACCAATCCTGATTCAGAGGTGTTGTATACCATGAATATTGACACACAAGAATTTAACATTGTGGTTGATAAGGAAACAATTGAGAAGAGAGATGTGGCAACTGAGCCATCAGCTAAGGACATTGCAGTTGAGACAAATGTTGAGGATACAGTTGGAAACATTGAGATTGGGATTGAAACACATACTAAACAATCAACTGATCCCCTAGATACTGGAAATATAGATACCACTGATGTACACACTGAGAAACCTATTGAGCAACCAGCTACTAATAAATTTGTTGAGATACCGACAGTAGACAGTTCAGAGGTACATACAGAGAAACCAGTAGTTAACACTGAGACACAATCAAAGAAACTGACAGAGGTACATTCTGAGAAACATGAAGAGGAAAAGGTTCAGACAGAGATAGTGCCACCGGCAACAGCTGAGAAACCCAAACCTTTGCTAGTAGAAATGCAGGCTCAAACTAACCTACCAGAGGTCAACATAAGCAAAGAGGTTACTCACACCGACGGATTGCAAATCGTTAAGGCAGTTGGACAGTCATCTGGTTCCTCCCTAACATAATTCAGACTGACAAATGTAACAAAGGTATTATTGGATTCCATCAAGAAAATCACAGAGTGTAATGCACAGGCTTATAAGGCTATTGATGACACTATTCCTTTATTGAAATTGATTGCACCCAAGTGTAATGTAGAAAATAAAGATTCTTTGAGTCAACTAGACACATTGTCTAAGTACATCACCGGCAATCTTTTGATAGTTGATCAGATTAATGAGGACACATTCAGTGAGAAAATAAATAAGGAAAAAGAAAAATTCTTTGAAGAGGAATTAAATAAGTGCACGGAACACATTGACACCCTTCTACCGGCACTAAACAAAACTTTAACTAAATTTAAGGAGTTGTAAAGAGACACCTGCAAGATGATCTTCTGACAGTGGATATCAATAAGGAAATCAGCATAGCACAAAAGGAAATAAATGATATAGCTGACAATCTCATTGGTTCATCAGAACCCATATCAGTTATAGAGCAAGACATAGCAGTTTTTGAGGAGAAACTTGAAAAATTGGAAAAGGAGAAGGAAAGAATAAAATACAAGGCTAAGGAACTCAAATGAAGACTTGGTCCAAAACTAGACATCCTCATCTCTTTGAGAAAAGAGATTTCAGAGGCTCTTGTTCCAGGACTTAAGACACCGGTAGAGAAAATGCACATACTCACCGATACCATCCAAAGGACAGAAGCAGCATTGAAGGATAGTGAGAGGTTCACTAACAACTTGAATTTTGTATTACCGGATCTATATCAAATTGTAACCCACCGATTATAGGGATCCTAAGAAGAACTACAGTCAATTGACATTAATTGACAACCTTTGTCATTGATGCCAAAGGAGGAGTAGTAGAATGATAAAAATGATTGGCAGAAGACATCATCTGCTCAGGGGGAGCACACAGTTTTGGAGCACACAACTTTGAAGCAGACAGATTTATGGATAGCACATTTTGGATACAATTTTGACTTTTTCTCATGAGTGTTTCCATCAATGCCAAAGGGGGAGATTGTTGGGAAATGCACACTTCAATGAGAAATTGTAGGTGATTGAAGGTATTGTCATTGATGGCAACCTTGCAATCCTATGGCACTGACAGGCACCCGCACCGACAAAGATGATTACCGACACCCCAGCCAACAGGATTTTGTTTATTATATTTTGTATTTAATTGTAAAATATTTTTGTAAAGCCGACAAGGCGAATTTTAATAGGACTCATATAAGTATGAGATCTTGTAGATCATTTGAAAAATGAAGTAGGTAATGTAATAGGCAGATGCGAACATTAAGGCAGATTTTGGAATAAGGTTTATAGAAGTTGTATAAGCTTAAACCGGTATTGAACCTGGCATAGCAGATGTTGAACTGAAGCAGTACATGATATTGGATTTGCATCTACTATTTTTGTAAGTCAGCGAGACTTCCCTTTTTGTAATTAAGCAGTGAGCTTTAGGTAGTTGGCCTTCCTGCATGTACAAGCCCCTATTGTAAGTAATATTCATTTATTGGCCAGTGAGCGAATATTGTGGGTCATAAATCCCACCGAGGTTTTTCCCACACCGGGTTTCCTTGTTAAAAATATTGTGTTATGGTGTGCTTTCTAGTTGTGGTTATTGATCTTATTTACTGCATTATTTATGGTTTACCGGTACAGTGTTTTGGCATGCAATTTGTTTAATAAGATTAGATAAACTAATAGAAAATCTGATAACCGGCAAGATACTGATTCACCCCCCCCCCCTCTCAGTATCTTTGGGAATTCTAACACATATGGTGTCCTAAGGGGTCATAAGGGGTCATGGGACACCATATGACCCCTTAAGACACTAAATTGTGTTGTTATGGGTCATATTGTGTCCTAAGGGGTCATGAGACAACATATGACCCTTAGGACACCATATGATCCCTAACGACACCATATGGTGCCATAAGGGGTCCTATGGTGTCCTAAGGGGTCATATGGTGTCCTACGACCCCTTAGGACACCACATGACCTATAACGACACAATTTGGTGTCTTGAGGGGTCATATGGTGTCTTAGGATGCCATATGACCCCTATGGACACCATATGACTCCTTATGACACCATATGGTGTTGTTATGGGTCATATGGTGTCATAAGGGATCATGGGACACCATATGACCCCTTAAGACACCAAATTGTGTCGTTATGGGTCACATTGTGTCCTAAGGGGTCATGGGACAACATATGACCCCTTAGGACACCATATGACCCCTAACAACACCATATGGTGTCATAAGGGGTCCTATGGTGTCCTACGACCCCTTCAGACACTATATGACCCATAACGACACAATTTGGTGTCTTAAGGGGTCATATGGTGTCACATGACCCCTTAAGACACCATATGACCCCTAACAACACCATATGGTGTCATAAGGGGTCATATGGTGTCTATAGGGGTCATATGGTGTCCTAAGGGGTCATAGGACACCATATGACCCCTATGGACACCATAGGACCCCTTATGACACCATATGGTGTCGTTAGGAGTCATAAGGGGTCATGGGACACCATATGACCCCTTAAGACACCAAATTATGTTGTTATGGATCATATTGTGTCCTAAGGGGTCATGAGACACCATATGACCCCTTAAGACACCAAATTATGTTGTTATGGGTCATATTGTGTCCTAAGGGGTCATGGGACAACATATGACCCCTTAGGACACCATATAACCCCTGACGGCACCATATGGTGTCATAAGGGGTCATATTGTGTTCATAGGGGTCATATAGTGTCCTAGGACCCCTTAGGACACCATATGACCCCTTAGGACACCATATGACCCCTTAAGACACTATATTGGGTCGTTATGGGTCATATTGTGTCCTAATGGGTCATATTGTGTCATATGACCCCTCAAAGACATCATATTACCCCTTAGGACACAATATGACCCCTTATGACACCATATTGGATCGCTTTGGGTCCTATGGTGTCCTAAGGGGTCATATTTTGTCCTGGTACCCCTTAAGACACCATATGACCCATAACAACACAATTTGGTGTCTTAAGGCATCATATGGTGTCCTAAGACACCATATGACCCCTAACAACATCATATGGTGTCATAAGGGGTCGTATGTTCTCCTTAGGGGTCATATGGTGTCCCATTAACCCTTATGACCCCTTAGGACACCATACGACCTGTTATGACACCATATTGGGTCGTTATGGGTCCTATGGTGTCCTAAGGGATCATATGGTTTCCTACAACCCCTTAGGACACCATATGACCCCTAACGACACAATTTGGTGTCATAAGGGGTCCTATGGTGTCCATAGGGGTCATATGGTGTCCTACAATTCTTTAGGACACCATATAACCCCTTAAGACACCATATTGGGTCGTTATGGGTCCTATGGTGTCCTAAGGGGTCATATTGTGTCCTATGACCCCTTAGGACACCATACGACCCCTTAGGACACCATATGACCCCTAATGACACCATATTGGGTTGTTATGGGTCCTATGGTGTCCTAAGGGGTCATATTGTGTTCTGCGACCCCTTAGGACACCATATGACCCCTTAAGACACCAAATTGTGTCGTTGTGAGTCATATTGTGTCCTAATGGGTCATATTGTGTCATATGACCCCTTTAAAACATCATATGACCCCTTAGGACATAATATGACCCCTTATGACACCATATTGGGTTGCTATGGGTCCTATGGTGTCCTATGGTGTCCTAAGGGGTCATATTGTGTCCTACGACCCCTTAGGACACCATATGACCCATAATGACACAATTTGGTGTCTTAATATCTCTCTCCCCCTCTCCCCTGGTCTCTCTCCCCCTCCCCTGATCTCTCTCTCTCTCTCTCTCTCTCTCTCTCTCTCTCTCTCTCTCTCTCTCCCTAATATCATATACTAATTTATTTATAAATTAATATATTCAAATATTATATATTAATAAACATTAGATTAATTATGTGCAAATTTAGTTAGTGAATTTACTTACTAAAATCGGATATCCGATTTGTGTTGTAAAATTTTCAAATTTCAAATTTCGGCTCAGGAATGCTTTGGGATTTGGCTTGGAAGTGACAAGCTTAGAAAGTCAACTGAAAAACATGTTTTTCAGTATTCCTTGAGTTTTCAGACTTTACACTAATGGTTGACGACTTTTTTTGATAGCCAAATTTGATAAAACGAAAAGGGTTTTTTAAGGACATTCTCAGCTTTCAAACAATATAAGGCTTGTCTTATTTCGACTTTAATAAATAATTATTATTTATTTTCTAATTGAATTCTGACAATAGTCCTGATTGATAGACAAATTGAAAAACACTCATAACTTTCAAACGGTATAATATTTTCTGGATCCGAAACATGCATCACATCCTATGCTTTGTCTACTATAGGGAAGAAAAAAAAAAATTGAAAAATCATAAGGTTTTGACCAAGTTAAGGTGGTCAGGCATAGGAGTTTTTGAATTTATGAAAAGTTGTAGTAAAAATTCATAAATAATTATTTACTTTATAAAAAATTATAAAAAAATATGTGTCACATCCGAACATGAGTCTAATACTTATGTTATAAATATTATAAAAAAATATTATGATTTGATTATGATTAGGGTGGTCAGACATACGTCTACTTCTTATCTTTTTCCTGAAATTTTAGTACCACTGCATTGAAATTTTAAATTTTCATCAAAAAGGATTTTTTTTTCCAAAAAACAACTAGTAGCTTAGAAACTACATTCAATTTTCTATAGATTCTCTTCTTACATATTTTAAAAATAATGTTCACAACTTATTCAAATTTTCATGTCAAGTTGCATAACTCTGATTTTCTAAAATTTCATTGCCACTTAAGGGCCTGTTTTGGCACACCATGATCCTGCACATGCCCTCAATTCAAATCATTTTGTAAGGCTATTAAGGTCATTAAGCTCTTGGTGGCCTATAAGGTCCTCATAAGGTCAAAGATGGTCAAAGCATATAAAAATTCCCAATATGGGTTGAGCTGATGTAATAAGGTAATTTATGAATGTCTAGAGATTAATTAGATGATTTGGAGTCAGTAGGACAAGTTTTGGAGTCATGTTGTCAAGTTTGGGAAAAAATTGCAAAGTTGTCAATGCAAGAAATGCAAAAAGTTGTCAAAAATGCAAAATTGGTGGTTAGAATCAGTTGGAGTCAGTTGAAAGGGATGTAAAAGGTTAAATACCTCTTGTTATGATTCATCTAAGAAGAGAGGGGATGTAGGGATGAAGCATTGTACGAAAATGTGGAGAAGATTAATAAAAATCAATTACCTTCTCGTATTTTCCTCATAATTGTGACTGTAACAGCAAAAATTATGATCATATTTGGTATCTTTTCATTCTGCAATTGTTTATAGACATTAGATAATTTAATATACTTTTATTTAAACCCAATTTTGTTATTGAAGTTTTCGTATTGACGGTCCAAACCCTCAATGAGGGTATACAATGGATAAGAAAATTGTATTTCCCCTATGCTATCTGGTGGAAATGACTGGGAATTGGTGAAATAATTTATTTTTGTATGCTCTTGAAGATCCTAAGGTCATAGATCAGAATGTTAACTTTTGTCTATGCCACTATGATGCCCTAGGACTGTATTTGTCATTGTTGGTTGTTAAAGATAGGAACAGTCACATTGCAGAAAGTTGTGTGGACATATATGACCTGGTATTAGTATGAAACCACTTGTATTTGTTGGCTACATGAACTAACTTTAATTTTCTTCAAGTTTCATCGATTTTCATGGAGATATGAGTAAGTTGTGATCATTTTTGTGAAGGCAACCTATTCAGAAAACATTTTCCAGAATTTGCAGTTAGAGAATGTGTTAGTACAACTATGTATGGTCGAGTACAGATCTAAAACTTGAATGAGAGGAAGGATAATTATGTTACAATAAAACTTTCTTTTTACTAGAAAAATTAGTAAGGCATTTTCGGGGGTCAAACAGGCCCATTCTCGAAAACTGTCATTTTTTTGTATAGGCTCATGTCGCTACCAAAATAGGAAGTGTGTGGAATCAATGTTTGTGAGAGTTGCTAATGTGTTGAAATATTGTGTTTGGAATGATCTAATATTTTCTTGAAGTAAACTGAGTCTTGGGATTAGTAAGACCCGTATTTGTTATTTGGAGCCTTTAAGGCAGTGTGTCTTGTGAAGGGAAAACCATGAAGTTACTATGTGTCTTGGTGATGGGCTAATCTGAAACAACCCCTAGGAAGATCCCTATTCATTCTGAGATGATGAGTGTCAAAAATTTTGTGTTCCAAAAGGTTTCTTTCTTGTGTTGAAGAGGGTTTAAGCCCATGGTTGCGAGATATGCCTATTTGGCATTGAAATATTTACAAGTTGTTGAGTCATGAACCCTTAGCCTCTACATCATTGTCTATGTTGATGAAATTATTTTTAACACTAGTAGTGATAAAATGTGTAAGGAATTTGTTGAAGAAATGCAAAAGGAGTTTGACATGTCCTTGCTTGGTGAAATGTCTTTTTTCCTTCCTTCACAAATCTCTTAGTTAGATAAATTTATATTTATATCGCAAATTAAGTATGTTGAAGAGGTTCAAGATGGAAGATTGCAAATTGGTTATTAAACCTATGGTTATTGGGTGTAAGTTAAATAATGATGATGAGTCTTCCACAACAAATAAAATTGTGTATAGATCAATAATTGGAAGCCTATTGTATGTGATTGCTTCAAGAATAGACATTATGCAAGTAGTATGTATGGTTACAAGAATTCACGGTGCATCAAAGAAAACTCATGTGAAGACAATGATAAGAATTTTCAAATATTTGAAAGCTACTTTGGACTATGGTATGTGGTATCCTAGAAGCAAGAATTTTAAATTGACAATATATACAAATGTATATTCAAATAGAAGTATTGATGATAGGAAAAGCACTAGCGGTTGTGCATTCTTTTTTGGAGATAGTCTTGTGTAATTGTTGAGCAAAAAGTAGGATTATGTCTCCTTATCTACAACATTTCAAAGAAGTATGTTAAACTCAAGTACCTAGAATGAAGCAAATTATGAAGGATATGAAAATTAAAATTGATGAGCCTATACCAGTTCTTTGATAATACAAGTGGAATAAATATATTTCAAAGAATCCAATAACACATTTAAGAAGAAAAAATATATCAATCAAGTATCATTAACTAAGATAAAAGGTAGTAGATGAAGATGTCAAAATGAAGTATGTTGAGACAAAAGAGCATATTACAAATATCTTCACTAAACCTCTTGCAAAGGAAATATTTGAATATTTGAGGAAAATTTTGGGAGTGATTTCTCCCTCCTCTTAATTCAAGAGGAAGTACAAGCATGGGAGGATCTAGTCAATGCATCACTCATGCATCCTCGAAGTGCTATAATAAGAAGTTATGGTCAAACTCTCTGAATAACTAGATATGATGTAGTGGATCCTCTAATGAGTGTAGAGTCCCACCCACAAGTAGAGGAAATAGTTTATAATAATCTATAGCAAGGTATAATGAGTGGATTGTGTAACATAAGGGGAGAGATAGCCTAAGCGAGAGAGTCTAAGAATCCATATGTCATTGCTATCAAAGGGGTAGATAAAGTCTCAAAGTGAAAGTGGTACGAACTATTCCAAGCCTTTCAAACATAATGAAATATTTAGAATTATAGCACCATTCACCAAAATTTAGCTTAGTTCTTAATCATTGAAAAACCTAGTGCTCTCAAAAATAAGAAGGTGGACTAAACTAGGACATCATATTTCTAATAACATGTTAAATATAGCTCATAATTAATCTTAAACATACAAGATATCTAACACCATATTATATTTTTCACAAAAATAAAAGATTAGTCATGACCCAGTGTATTAAGATTGGCCACAATAAAACTACTTACCCATGATTTGAGAACTAAAATATGGGATTAAATCTATTTCCAAATTAACCAATACAAATGTTGGCATTATAACAGACAAAGAGAGATTGTTGGCATTATAACATACAAAGAGAGATTGTTGGCATTTCAATAAGGTTATTGAGAAGGTTGTTGATGATTATGGATATAACTGCTAAAGGATGTTTACTGTCTTAATTCTATTATTTTGTCATTGATGTCAAGAAATTGATTTTCTAATTCAATATGATGTTGCCATATCTTAAGAAGTACGATTTGATGAGTATAAAGATGTCGGTAAAAGACACAGAAAGAATGTGATGAATAAGGGGAGGAATAAGTTATTCAATGGGCAACTATTACCGAGTTAGACAATGATGAGATCATGATGTTTAGATTGTTTTGATATCCTACATATGTTATTTATTGTAAGGTTAATACTATACTGTGTTACCGAGCAAAGAACCTAGTCGATAAACCCTAAGGAACCTAGTCGGTAAACCCTAAGGTTATCACTATCGGTTAATGAAGATGGTATGTCTACCGAGTGAAGTTTAGTATTTACCGAGTTGCAACCAAGTAATAACAAAATGCATTGAATGAATAAAAGCATTATTTAATGAAGGAAGCTGATGAACTAGTTATGATTAAATGATTGGTATGTCGTGCATGAAGAATCTATGGCAAAGAAAAATCGACAGGAAGATCTACAGCTCAGATTGAACCACAATAACCTTGTGCAGGTTCCAAGAAAGGACTGCAAGTCCCGAGGCAAGGTAAAACGTTTTCAGATCAAAAGATACATTGAACCTGATCAAGTTTGAAGATCTGATGGCTATGATTGATCACGGGATATGTGATCAAAGAGATTAAGCAGTTAGCAAATTGTTTATAAATAAGGAACTGTTGATAAACAATGTATGCGAGCAAGTGTATGCACAGGGATCCTACATAGTGATTACCGAGCACAGAAGCTTGAAGACCTGTTTGAATAACAAAGTATAGAGCCCAATAGATCGACAAGATAAATCATATTGTATTGAGCAAATAAGAATCTGCTTTAGCATTTTAGATGTGAAGTTGCAGATAGATTTTTATTACTGTTATTTTGTAAAGTGACAGAAAATCTCTTAACCAAGTGGACTTAACAGTCTTATTTGTAAAACCCTCTAGCAAGGTGACATTCTAATTGAGTGTTTGAAATCCTTTAACAAGGTCACTTCTAACAAGGTGAAGATCCTAACAGATCTGAGGGAAATCCCTTAACCGGGTCACATCTAGCAATGTGTTTGTAATCTTTAACAGGATTTGCTTTTAACCGAGCATACTCTAGAAGAGTATATTTCTTAGTGGGTCCGAAATCCCACAGTGATTTTTCCCTATTTGGGTTTCCACGTTAAATCTGGTGTTATGAGTGTTATGATGTTTATATGCTTATGAGTTTGCATGTTTAGCAGTTTTGGTTATATTGCTGAAGTATATGTTACCGAGTTTGAATCTATTGTTTTTATGAAAGATTAAGTTTGTATGATTCACCCCCCCTCTCATCTTATTAGCTTGGCATCTGTACTTAACATTAAGTATCAGAACTATCAACAAATACACAAGAAATGTAAGATGCTAGATGAATTAACACAAGATGTCCACTCTACACTATCTCATATTATCTTATGTGATGCAATTAATGCAAGTAACTAGACACAATTATTAGAAATGTGAGAGGGAGGAACTAGAATATACAACCAATAGGAAATATAACTCAAGAACTTCCAAATGAGGACAAAGTAAATCCTATGAAAGATGTCAAAAAATCTAACCCCATGAATCACTTTAAGACATGCATAACCAATCAAAACTTGAGTGTAGAAAATATATAAAAAAATTAATAAAATTGTCTACAAACCTACATCATAATAGTCAACACACCAAAGGTTTTGAATGACATACTTAAGGCTTATATTTACTAAAATCATCCTAGTTAATTCTTAAAAATAAGAAATCAACAATCAAGAAAACATATCTAGATCAAAACTTATCAACCACTATCATATCAATTACAAATTCAATTATCAGATTTTATTACATTTTGATAAGGGTCAAATACCTTTATTTATTTCTCTTTTTTAATCAATTTTGGCACTTGACTTCTACAAATACAAGTTAAATGGCCTTCCCTCTATCATCACATGACCCAATAGTGCTTCTCAACACCACCAAATTTTCATATTGTAGATACAAGAGTAGGCGAACATCTTATATAGGTATCAAAGGTCTGCAGAGGACAAAACAAGTAAAAAATACATAATTCACAAAAGGATGGAACCATGTTTGCAAAAAGTCTAAACAAGAAAAGAAATGGTTTCAATCTATCAATACCTCCTAACAACATTTCAATATTAGATATTATTTATGTCATACTAGTTTAAGTGAATCATTCAACTGAAAAACACAAATCAATACATTATTAAAATTAGAAAAAACAAAAACAATATCCTTTCTCATTTCCTTTCAATCATCATTTATAATTAAATATTTCAATCTTAAATCACTTAAATAAGTTAGATTTTAATTAATCAAATTCATTATTCAAATAGAAATATTTTTACTATATTAACTATTCCCCGCAAATACAAAAAAATCAATAACATATTTGAATATTTATAATATCTATCTATATCTTGTAAAAGATATTTTTATCTTAAATGTGCTTATCTTTATTTATAATTACTTTTGATAAGATTGCATTTTAATCAAATCAAAACATAAAACAAGATATTCAAATAATATTATTGAACCTCATTTTTTTTCAATGTTTTTTTTACTATTATTGAGACCCACTTCATGAGTGACATAAGTCTTTTACTAAAAATATTGTCTTGTTGAGATCCACTTCATGAATGACATAAGCCTTTTACTTAAAAGAAGAAAAATTAAAAATTTGAAATGTTCCTTCTGAACATGTAACTATTTTATATTATTTTTTTCCCCAAAGAATTATTGAAAGTCCATGTGACTAACTATTTTACATTATATAAAAAGTATTGCCAATATATCATAAAAATTTCATGATAACATATTTGTTAATATTAAATATAGTAAGGTGTCATTGGATCCTATGCACAACATATTCCTCTTTTTGCAAATGTATATATTTAAAGCTATAAAATGAAGGGCATCATATATGCTCCTACAAAAGGTTATGATTATGACACTGCCAAAAAACAGGTTGTAAACAATAATATTGGATGGAAGGTATAAGTCAAGCTGGCCGGTTCATTAAATAAGCAAAAGTAAAAAAGGATTGGAATCTAGTTAATTTTAAATAAATTAATAAACATTTTCATTATAAAAAATTTGTTTGTTGAAATTAAAAATTTGTTATTTAGATTTGTGAAATGAAATAGGATATTAGCTTTTCATTTGAGATGGAATGTATTTTATACATGTGGGTAATAATTATTTGGTTGTAATAAGATGAATTATTAGTTTAATAATGATTTGAAACATGTATGTATTAATAGTGTTTTTTTTTTAATATATATTAGGGGAAGGGTATCAATAATTGTTATAGTTAATTTCATGCATTTTAAACTTTTAAAATGGTACATCAGATTTTGATGATTTTTTGTAATGTCTTTGTATGTGACTTAGCTGCTTATAGCTATTGTTCTAACTTCTGGGTAGTCAAGATGAACATTGTGGGATTTGTTATGTACACAAGAGTCAAAATATGATTATTTAGAAGAGTCACCCAATACCTACTTAAAGATGCCACAATAATCGTACACTACAACCACCTCAAAAAATTCCACAACTAAACCAATGCATATTACTCTAAGAACCAATATATTTTCCTCGAATAATTGTTTATACCAATTCTTATCCACAAATGTCCCAGTAATTGTGCGCTATGGGTACCCATGAAGTTGCACAACTCCCCCAATTAAAAGTCTACAAATTTTAACTACTGGAGGCATATGTAGACAGTTATTGGTACATCTGAAATAGATTAATGAGCTTTTCGCTATTTTTTTATTTTTTTTCTAAAATTAGTAACTAAATAATTGGATGAGCAAGAAGTAAACAGACATTCAAACATGAACGATAATTGAACCCCTTCGCTAATAGTAATTTGATTCCGAACTAAATAACAAGCTTTTATAAATTTACTAGTCACATCTAGAGAGACCCCACGCCTCAACTAATTACTTTAAGTGAGTCAAACTCAAGTAAGTGGCCAACCACACACTTCTAAAGCAAGAAGTTTTTAACCATGATTTAATCATGGTCTTCCCACTTATACACCTAGTCGTAGCATAAAAGTGAGAATGAAATCATCACATTTAATATTGAATGAATAAGACAGGGCAGAAGATTTTGATTAGTTTAAAATTGGGATTTTGATCTTTGTTACGTGTTAAGAAATAAGTAGATTGGTAAGAAACTGAAAAAACCACCAAACACTTGGGATGATAGGAATGGTTTGGATAGGTTCTAGGGTGGTTATCATTCTTAATCTACATTATGTATTATTTGCCATGTGGTACTAAAGTTATTGGCTCTATGTTTGACACTTTGAGTATGCATTTTAAAAAAGAGAAACAAACAAAAATGTGAAAGCATGACATATTTTGACCTAATTTAAGACTAGCGAATGATTACAATTGCATGATTTTATATTCATATTGATGCTTTAACACTATAGTCAATTTTGTAGACCATTTTTTTGTTTGAATTGGATATGCTTCCACTTGGAGCCACCCATTCATAAATACATTGTTTTCAATTATCTTTATGAGATTGACTAAGTTATATTTAATTGATATTCTTCTACTTTTCTTTGTCTTCTTATAAAAATGGATTTTAATTATATGTTTGTTGGTTTTGTTAGTATTCTGTAAATAGTAAGTAAAGTTAAGGAATTGATGTATTTGATTCGTATTTTGTAATTAAGAAAATAATTTTCAAGATATCAATGTATTGAGATTGAATCTTTTTATAAGGTGGTGTTCACTTTCTAATCTAGCATCTACAACAATGTGAATTTAGTATTAGTTGAGTTATCAATATTTTCATTTTTCATTTTATTTGTATTCCTATGTATAGCCTTTAGTTGGCGTTAAAAGTGCGATTGAATTCTCTCACATTGTTCTTTATTTCACCTAAGTCATTTGCCTACCTAATTGTCATGACCTTTGCTCTCATCATATATTTTAATTTCTTCACTAGTGTTTGGACACTCTTTTATGTCACTATACTATTTACTTGTCTTTTTGATATTTTGTTTTACCCATGTGTTAGTTCTTTCATTTAACTTTTTTCCCGCTTTGATTTTCGGCTAATAATGAGACTTCATACACTTTATTCTCTTTAAGTATGAGAAAGACTTGTCTTGACTAATATGATCTCATAAAAAACCATTATTTTAATTTTAAAACTACATATGATTAAATACTTTTGAATCCTTTCAATTATTTTTTTTCAATTCAACCATATTACTATTCCAAACTTCATGTCTATAATAAAAAATGTAAAGATAATATCAATTTACTAATGAACAAGAGAAAGTAAGAAACAAGATTGTGGAGACATGACCTATAGTTGCCTATAGAAATGCATAGGATATATCCATATTGTCCTTGGCCCATAACCTTAGTGGAAAGAATGTGTGGAATTAAGCTCATGGGCTCCATCCCTAATACTAGGTTGTGGAAAATGTTTTTTTTTTTTTTCCCTCTAGGTGGCCTCTTATCATTCCTAGTCATGGAGGGTGATTGGCCAATGATGTAAGTGGGTAGATAAGGGGTGAGTGATAAATGTCAAATCCTTAATGCACCATTGTTTGGTCTTACAAAATTTTAGGTTATGATGGGGAAAAGATATTTGTTATTATGTGAATATCAAATTAGTTTTATGATGTGAATATCAAGTTAGTTTTTCTTTGTTTTTATTTGAAGTGGGTGGCTGAGATTGGCATTATTGAGAAGTTGAACATAGTGTAAGTGTTACAAACAACATTAGTGAAAAATTGTAGGCCGGTCTAGATGTACTAGCTAGGTACAAATGTGTTAGTTCCACCAAGAATAATACAGAATACAAGTACACCCTCCACTAAATTTTGAGTTTTCATCATTTTACTAAAGTACAAATTTCAAGTACTCAAATTTTCTTTTATTTTTTAGATTTTTGTATTTGACAAGCATATTATCATATAAAAATTTGTACCAAAGTAAATGTCTTTATGCTTAAACATTTGTACTAAAGTAATAAACTTGAAGAACTCAAATTTTCTTTTATTCTTTAGATTTTTTGTATTCGACAAACATTTCTTCTTTTTTTGGTTTCAACACACTCAAGTTTTTAGCCCGATCCAAGCCCAGAGAGATCACTTACGAAGGATCTCTTCCCACTTATGCTAGTTTTAGGGGGCCATCTTTCCCCATTAACACACTCCACTCGTTCAAATATGTGAGCTCAATGGCCCACCGAAGGCACAATGTACTAAAGTAATAAACTCGAAAAAGTCAAAATTTCTTTAATTTTTTACAATTTTGTATTTGACAAACTTTTATTTTCTTTTTATTTTTATTTCAACACACCCGAGTTCTTAGCCTAGTCTAGGCCCAAAGAGACCACTTATGGAGGATCTCTTCCCACTTAGGCTAGTTTTAGGGGGGCATCTTTCCCCATTAACACACTTCACTTGTTCAAACCAGCAAGCTCAACAACCCAACGAAGGCATAATGTACTAAAGTAATAAACTCGAAGAACTCAAATTTTCTTTTATTTTTTAGATTTTCGTATATGACAAACATTTTTTTTTTTTTTTTCAACACACCCGTGTTCTTAGCCTGGTCCAAGCCCAAAGAGACCACATACGGAGGATCTCTTCCCACTTAGGCCACTTTTAGGGGACCATCTTTTCCCATTAACACATTTCACTCATTCAGACCCGCGAGCTCAACAACCCAAGGAAAGCACAATGTACTAAAGTAATAAACTCAAGGAACTCAAATTTTCTTTTATTTTTTAGATTTTTGTATTTGACAAACATTTCTTCTTCTTTTTTGTTTCAACACACCTAAGTTCTTAGCCTAGTCCGGGCCCAAAGAGACTACTTACAAAGGATCTCTTCCCACTTAGGCCACTTTTAGGGGGCCTCTTTCCCCATTAGCACATTTTACTTGATCAAACCTGTGATCTCAACGACCCAACGAAGGCATAAGGCCAAAGAGCTCAGCGGCCCAACGAGGGTTTGAACTTTGGTGACTGCCTCACAAATAGAATGACTTTACCACAACACTATGCCCCAATAGACATACTCGACAAACATATTATCACATGAAAATTATTGATCTTTTGAAATCGATTTTATCTAAAATTATATACTCGAACTCTTTGTGAACCACATCCTCACTAATATCCAATCCCAAAAACCAAAAAATCCTCCCCCCAAACTCTAGTGGGTTGGGGGGAGGGATTATGATGTAGCCATGCATGAGATTTAGTGAAACGTGTGAGGGGCATTGTGCAGAATAAAATGTTTCCTAAGGGTACAGCACTGGGCCCTGTTGGAGCTCTCTTATGTGTCTGCCATCCAGAACCAGGAAGAAAGAAAAAAGGCAATAAGGCAAGGTAGGCCAACAAACAGATTCTTCTCCACTCCACGTACCCCCACTAAAATGCCACGTCTTTTGACCCAAACTGAGTTGAGGATCTGCCATACGTGTCGTGCCTGCTGATAAACCGGGCTGCAAAATACTCTCTCTCATCCATTGTATTTATATTCATAATCTTAGCCCCAAATCAAATTAAATGCATCCTTCTGGTTTTCCCATCTCTTTACATTCCTTTGACCTAAGAACTCTTCTGGGTCGGTCCCAGCTCTCGACAAGCCTTTAGGCCTATGTCTAATCTATTCAAATATTTTTTTCCATGAAAGTTGGTGAGAAAGCCTGAAAGGCTGAGAAATCGCGTGAATTGATTTGACCCAGAGTGACTGGATACGTATACCCATTGTATATATATCCATCGGGGTTTATTAATAGCGTAGCCTATCACATGATTCATGCAATCTTCCACTTTCACGCTGTTGCTGTGAGCGGAAGAAGAGGCGTTTGCTCTTGCTTTTCCTTGCGCTTCTTCTTTCATCTTGCCAGTACTAGCAAGTAGTATATATAAATGTATGTGTGTGTGTAGTAGAGAGATGATGTTGTTGATTAACTCTTGTTTCAAAAAACCGGCCTGATTCGCATCAGATTTCTTAGTCTTTTCTTTATCATTCGGTCCTGTTTCTGCATTGATTTCGGTTATGTTTATATAGCGGTTTGGGTGTTTTGTGTGGGTTTTGTGATTGGGATAAAGTAAAGTTTGTAGTAAATTTGCAGCTATGATGCCTCCCGAGGATCCTTATGATGGTAATCGGAGTGGGCCTGTCACCAGAACGGCTTCTCCTGCCAGGACCGCCATTAATAGACCTGCTATAGAAAGCAGTCATGTTCGGGACTTTGATCCGGATAAAGAAGAGGGCCAAGATGATCAGCATGTCAGTGTAACTGAAACTGCTGTAGAGCTTTGTGATGTTGAGAGTAATATAGCTGGAGGACGGAACAGTGCTCACCCGCTCCTGCACAGGCCTGTTTACCGTGTTACGCTTAAGGTTCAGTTCTTCTATATTACCCTACTATTTAGACTGTTAGTATTCCTATTTCATGTTAAATATATATGAAAGAGTGCCTCCATTTCAGTTGTCAGATTGAGAAGATAAATATTTACAATTTCTCCATTTCAGAAGGAAGCTGGAAGGTAAGCCTTGCTTTGGATGTAAACTAATCTAAGAACAAAACGTTTGCTTTAAAGTTTAATGAGAAATGACTGTTTTTAGCTTAATATTTGAAATAAGGTGTCCCTGGTCATTTATTTTCGTTTGATTTCATGGCGGATGACTGTAAGTGCCTGCTTGTTTGTTCTCTGTTATGACTTATAACGCATTAGCATATTAACAGGGGCTACTGCTAAATTTTGAGTTTTAGGTCTATAAGTTTGCAGGCTTGTTTGCTAAATAAGATGTGTTACAACCTCAAACATAAGTCTAATTAGCATGTCCGATCACAGAGTGTGATCTGAAAGGTCGATTTAATTATATATACACAGTTAATTTGAAAAACAATCTTTTAATTATACACAATTGATGTCGTATATTATCAGATTACAAATGTTTACTGGATTTCTAGTAAATGTTATAATTTATAATTGGCTGAAATATATTTGTGAAAAGAAGTTTACACAAGCAGATCTACATTTTTACATTGTTAAAGTAAATCCCGGTGTGGTACAATTGTGTACTGTACTCCTTTTTCTCTTCTTCCAACAAGATCCTAAGAATAGAAAATTTGCCTCTGATATTATGAGGAAGCCTAAATTCTACTTTTTCCATAGCTTGTTTGCAGAGGAAAAGGAAATTACATTAACATATATGATGCAGTGGCAAAATCTGACTTTATTAAATTGGTAAAGATGACCTGCCTGATGACCTACCTGGAGCTGTTTAGTCTATTTTCATTTGACATAGGCGTGGGATATATTAAGACCTGTTTAATATTGTAAATCTGCATCTTTTTTATATTGAGTTCTGGAATTTAGTTCGCAGGGTTTTATGTTGATGTTGATGTCATTTTTAAATGTATTTTTGGCAGTTTGAGGATGTGGTGTACAAGATAAAACTAAACACACGAATAGGTTCATGTTCCAAGGCAAATATGGAAAGGAGGCCAGTGGAGAAGACGATTCTGAATGGGCTCACTGGAATGGTACGCCCAGGCGAAATTCTGGCCATGTTGGGCCCATCTGGGAGCGGTAAAACTACGCTTCTGAGCGCCCTGGGCGGGCGTTTGGAAGGCAAGGTCTCAGGTTCCATTCTCTTCAACGGCCAACGCTTTGCCAAATCCATGAAACGGAGGACAGGCTTCGTCACCCAGGTACGATCGATTATTTCTGTGGCATCAATTGACCATTCCACTTGCCAAGTCAAAAAGTTCTTTTAACTCTTTGGAGATTCTACCGTCCCCAATTGTGTAAAGCGACAAAAATCCTTTAAAAGTTTCAAGAGACAAAATGCTTTAAAAGTTTCTCTAGGGACAAAATCATGGCCAGTTGAGATCTCAGTCGGAGGCCATCATGAATGTAATCTTCTCCCAAATGTCATTTTGGGAGCAATTCTTTCTTGTCAGCATGGCAATTCATCTCCCATCAATACAGTGCATTTCACTCGATTTTCAACAACGGATAATATTGAGTTAATTTTCAACCACTCATTGTACCAAGTCAATTTTCGAAAAGCCTATTCTCGCCGCCATCAATGGCCCATTTGGCATTTACTGAATTCAAGCCAATCACACTAATGTAGAACTCAATCATTCTGTTTCACTGGTTCTTTGAAATTTGATGTTTGTGCGTTAGAAATATCTACCTAAATTGAGGCACTAAGCTGTGTGATATTGTTAGGCAGTTAAATTTGTTCTAATATTTGTTAGATGGTTAAATGTGTTTAAATTCTGATTAATAAAAATTAAAAAAATAGGTTCTGTGACATTTTGCACGATTTGAAGAACCAAATTGCTATGCTCAAATTCTGAAAAAAATGCTGTTCCCTGTGACAGGATGACATTCTGTACCCGCACTTAACCGTGAGAGAAACTCTGGTTTACGCAGCACTGCTGAGGCTGCCGAGGGGCATGACAAAGCAGCATAAGAAAGAGCATGTAGACGCCATTATTGCTGAGCTAGGGTTAAGCAGGTGCAAGAATACTATCATCGGGGGACCCCTTTTGAGGGGTGTGTCGGGAGGAGAAAGAAAGAGAGTTAGCATTGGCCATGAAATGCTGACAAATCCAAGCCTTTTACTACTGGACGAGCCTACCTCTGGCCTCGATTCCACCACCGCTCAGAGAATTATAAAGACATTGCACAGCCTTGCTAAAGGTGGGAGGACTGTCATTACCACAATCCACCAGCCTTCCAGCAATGTTTATTACATGTTTAACAAGGTTATTTTGCTGTCTGAGGGGAGTGCTATTTACTACGGAGATGCCTCGGCCGCCATGGATTACTTCAAATCGATTGGACTCTCGCCCTTGTTTCCCACAAACCCTGCCGATTTCATGCTTGATCTTGCCAACGGTTAGTTTCATGATAATTTCCTACAAATGAATTCTGCTTAATATGAATTTATTCTTTGTCTTTCGTTACTAAAATACAGTGGTATGGCAGGAATTGTGCCTGATCCAAGGCGCGGCGATGCTTCGACGGAACTGCTGCCAGAGCCGCAGGCGAAGACTGAAATGGAGGATCAGAAGAACGTAAAGCAAAATCTTTCTGTTCAGTACAAGAGGAACCTCGCAAGTAAAATAAAGGCGGAGCTAAATTCTGTGGATAACTCCAACAATGGAGAAAAGCATCAAAGTAAGGAAAATCTTTACACTTATCTAGTATATTAGGCGGCAATTGACTGTGACTGTTTTGTCCTAAAAGCATAGATTATAAGGTTTTCCTACAAAGATTACGTCTTTATTAAAAATTAGCCATAGCTATCCACAAGGTTCTCTGTATAGATTCCTGATGAGCCAGTGCAGAAAAGGATGTGTAGAAAATAAGAATCGAACAGGAATCCAGGAATTTGATAGCCTGCTGTATCTATCAATTCGATCTCCGAAAAACTATACAAGTTAGGCTACAAAAGAATTCCTCCCTTGCGTAATGGGAACAAACATCAGATAACTTGAAGTCTTAAACATGAGGAAACTAATGTACCGATAAGATGAAAATCTTAAAAAATTAGGCAAAGTAGCAATCAGGAGAAAGCTCAAGCTAGCTTTTGTTTCAAAAATGTCATTTTCTATTATTCTTTTCTTGAAAAATATTATTCTTTTATTATTTTGACGGTAGAGAAAAAATGGCCAAAAGTTTTGATGTGAGATTGAAAATGTTGATAGAAATAAATATATAAAAAATATTATTATCTCGAAGATAATAATATTTATTAGAAATATATGTATTCAAATAACTTTACCAATATAGATCTCCACTACTTTAAAAGGATATTTATTTAAAATATTAATGTTAGTGGGATCCCAGTCATATGTTTTCTAATTATATTGACTTTTATATAAGTTATTGATATATTTTTATTTTATGGTAGTAATAATTATCAAATAAAAGACTTTAATTTATATGAGTAATAATTACAAAATAAAAGATCCACTTTGTCAATATATTTGTAAGCTTGTATTTATTAGTAGGGGAAACAATTTTTAGCTTTTTACTTGCATTGTCTAATAAGTCAATTTAGAATGACAGGGAAAATAATTAAAAGGTACAAATGTCTGTGTTATATTCATGATTATCTCTTGAATAAGAAATGCATGTTTGAAAGTGTTTGTGTGTCAATTAGATCTTTTTAACTTATAATAATTAAGCATATAAATATTTTTTATTTTAAAATAGTATCCAAATAACTAAAAACCAAAAACATAGAAACAATTTTAAAGTTGGGTAAGGACAAAATTCACACTCTGTGTCTTCATATTAGTACAGCTTCTATCTATGGGATCAGAACAGAGATGTAGATAATTTTTTGTTGACTATTGAACTGGCAGATTATTCTTTCAAGAATTATTTCAGCATGCATAATTGCTTATCTAAATTTGTGGGTCATCCTTTGAAGGATCGAAAAGCGAGAAGAACGAGTGGGAGACAAGCTGGTGGGAACAGTTCTGCGTGCTGCTGAAGAGAAGCTTAAAGGAAAGACGACACGAGTCCTTCAGTGGGCTCAGAATTTTTCAAGTGTTGGCAGTCTCAATCCTCTCAGGCCTGCTATGGTGGCAGAGCAAAACTTCGGAAATCCAAGACCAGGTTAGAACTACAATAAAATCCTGACTTTCGAGATTATTGCCACATAAACCACAGGGAAATCAAAGACTTTCAGAACTCTGACAGTGAGCTTTTAATGTTTGTGTTTCACAGGTTGGTCTGCTGTTTTTCTTCTCAATATTCTGGGGTTTCTTCCCTCTTTTCAACGCCATATTTACATTCCCACAGGAGAAATCAATGTTAATAAAGGAACGATCCTCTGCAATGTACAGACTGTCCTCCTACTTTTGTGCAAGAACAGTGGGAGATCTGCCAATGGAACTCATATTGCCCACTGTCTATGTGACCATAACATATTGGATGGGGGGCCTCAAACATGAATTCAGCACCTTCATTTTCACATTGCTAATCATCCTCTACAATGTCCTGGTCTCCCAAGGCCTTGGCCTCGCCATGGGTGCAGCTCTCATGGACGTAAAGCAGGCAACAACACTCTCCTCTGTGACCATGCTTACATTTCTTCTTGCTGGAGGTTACTACATACAGAACATTCCTCCCTTTGTAGCCTGGTTAAAATACCTATCTTTCAGCTATTACTGCTATAAGCTCCTCGTAGGTGTTCAGTACAGCAAAAGCCAAACATATGAGTGCTATAATGGCAGGAGTTGCAGTGTGGCTGAATATCCTGCAATAAAGGCTGTGGGGCTAGACAGCGATTCGGTGGACCTTATTGCCCTGGCTATCATGCTTGTGGGTTATCGCTTGCTAGCCTATGCAGCTCTGAGAAGAGTAAAACCCATTTCATCCAGAAGCTCTACCTAATAATTTAAGTCAAAAGCCTTAAACTTGTGGTCTTAGATTGATTTTATAACTGTAAAATCAACCGGACTCAACCCATGGAAGAGCACTTTTAAGCAATTGACCTACTCCAAGTCGTTTTGTTATAAACCCACTTCTTTTTCAGGCCTTACAAACTATTACACTTGCATTCCAATATTGAAACATGCACAGTACTATTTTCTAGTGCCCCCACAACAATATTCATACATCCAGATGCTTTCGTTTTTAGTACTTTCGTCTGTAAGTTATCATCTAAGGAAAATCAATTGCTAGAAAAAGCATGGAAACTGTTGAAGACCTACAAGTAAATTGTAGGCCCAGTGCCATTTTATGTTTGTATTCTATTTTGAAAAATGGGGAGGACCCAGTAACTACAAACTCATAATTATACTTTTTGATTGCTGAGATCTCAAATTCCCCCATTGTCATGCCATCAATTATTGATAATAAGAGAGGAAGTTTTTATACCTTTTGAGAAAACATATTGATTTCAAGCATGGATAAAGCATTATTTGAGCTTATTGGATGATTGTGTATGTTTTATAAAAATCTTAAAGTTGGTAAGAGGGCATATACTGAGTGTAGCATAATTAAACCAGTCTTTAATATTCCCTGGCATATATACACTTAGGCATATCTATTGTTTATGCTATTCAGAATCAAAGGAGGTCCAAAGAAAAAGCTTATCAATTGTTTATTTTCTTTTCCAAAGGCACTCGTGGAAAAAGACTTGAGAATTGCAAAAGGAATAAATGAATTGGGCCAGTTGGCTTATTACTAATTTCTAAACATATTTGCACTTCAAAGCTATCACAGAACTCCTAGATTAATACAGACAGACATATGGAACTGTGGGGCCATTTATGAAAGTGATCAGCTTTTCAGATGATCCCTCAAAGGTAAGAATGGTGGGACAGTTTAATTTTAAGAGCGTACATTTAAAGCCCTTTTGTGAAAATGGACCAGCTTTTTTCATATGGGAGGGAACTAATTCATCCTTTATCATGTATCTTCAGAATAACAGTCTATTCAAATGGACCAGCTTTTTCCCATATGGGAGGGAACCAATTCATCCTTTATCATGCATCTCAGATTAACAAAGTCTACTCAAAAGCATCTTCTCTCCTTTTTCTAGAGATCGCTATAATGACATAGATTGACAAAGATTTTTAATACATTTGAAGAAACAACTTTACTTTTCCATGTCTCTTTCAATGAATTGAAAATTTAGCTCTATTCTGTGAAAAGCTGATCTCTTTTTAATGCCTTGCAATTGAGTTTGGGTGGAGTCCCACATTTGTTGTCCAGCTGATAGTGGAAAAAGGAAGAGGTTTCTTATTTCAACAATATGAATGGTTTATGAAAAGGAAGATGGGTCAGTTTGTCCTTTCCCAAACTTTTTCTTAGCCATAATGGGCAAGTTGTTTTTTATGTTTGTATCTTAATAGAAAGGTGAAAAGATTTTCATCGTAATTGAAGAGAGAAAATGATAAGACATTTTGATTTTAATATACACCATAGATTAATATAATTAAGTTATTACTATGACAAATGCTAAATTAAAATAATAAGTTTAAGATTATTTAATTTTCCAAGTATGATTCGGACCTTCCCTATTGTATTTGCATCTTCTTTTTGTGATCTCGTTTTTGGCTCTCTCTCCTACGTCTAAATTTGTCTTTAATGTGATAGCTAATGTGATAGCTAAAATAACATTGAGGTAGTGTTAAAGAATACCTTCGAGGGCTTGCAGTGTAACGATTGAATTGTTTAACTTCTTTGAGATTAAATCAAGCCTCTTGTTATTTGATGTTCATAATTCGTATGAAAAGGATTTGAGTGCCTAAATGTAGAATTTAAGGATTTATCTCTCCTATTTGATGACAGCGATGACACAACTTTTGTCACTTCATCTTTGTCTTTGAAATTTGTTCAAAATAATTCTCATTTGTTCCTTGTTTGTCACCTTTTGTTGTGATTGAGCATATACTTGGTTGGTTTGTGGCATCTTCATCATCCAAGGACTTGGCAATACATCAACAATTTTCAGAGACATCTGTTAGACAGTTCAGATAACCGGAAGACAACTGAGAGGGGAGGGAGGGGTGAATCAGTTGTCATAAATTACCGAAAGCATTAACAATTCAAAACAATGATACCGGAATAGCAATTAATCCAATTAAGCATAAACAATAATCATAGAATAAAAGCCATTCACACAACACCAAGATTTGTACATAGAAAACCAGGTAAAGAGAAAAACCACAGTGGGAAGCCTACCCATAATCAGATAATACTTCTGCAGTAAGTATGTGAATTTACAATGAAGGGGTCTACACTTGCAGGAAGGCCAATAGCCTAGAGCACAATGCTCATCACAAAAGGAGTCTCACTGACTACATACAAATCCAGACTCCAATCCGAAGAAGTGTTGAACTGCAAAAGATAGCATCTCCTATGCCTGAGTACAGTTCCAGTTAAGCTCAATACCGGAGGACTAAATCCTCTTACAAACCCAATTCGATCTCCATTGATCGACCAACTCCTCTATCTGGGTGATATTACAACATTCCTTGACCATGACCTCTTACAATAACCATGATGATCTACAATGAGATCTTACATTTTATTTATACAAACCCTCCACCATAAACAATCGGGTCGGCTACCAGACAATAAACCAATTACATTATTACAAACCATGTCGGCCTTAGACTAAAACAAATAATATCCAACACATAAGACATCCTGAAAATACAACAATAATTCATGTCCACATATTACATTAATTACGGTCCATAACCTAGATCAGCCGGGACCAAGTATAGGTCCACACGCTTCAGCAATGATCTCCAAACGTCAAGTCTCGAGCAAGATTACCAACATCATCTTGAAACTCCATCAAAATTTGCGCCAACACCAATTATGCAATGCATCAAAGATCTCCGCCAAAATATCTATCGATGAAACCCTCACCAGAACCAAAAACCAATCTTCTATGTAAGCAGGATAATCATCCAATCACCAAACCGAAACCAATTGACCAAATATGAGTATAGGCATTATGAACAAGCCAATTCCATCACTAAATTATATCAGAGTTAACCAGATCATGTCGGATCCAAGTTAACCAAAAACCACTCAACCTACTGGGACCAGAAGGTTGTCGGTAAAGCATCCAAACAACTAGTGTTGACTAAAACATCAATGCAACACATAATCAATTCCACCAAATGGCCAATAATCTCCCCCTTTGGCATTGATGGCAACACTAGATGTGAAAAACATCTAAGTACCAAGAAATGTCAAACAAGTCTCCCCCTATGGAAGACATCCAACAATCTCCTACATATAGCTCTGAATATCAATGTTTCTCCCCTTGTGAATAATATCTCTGTAAAGTTCTGACTTTCTTCTTCACATCGCTATCTCTCCCCCTTTGATATCAATGCCAGAAATCTGACAGAAATATCAAAGCAAAAACATAAATCTCTGAATCTCAAAGCTGACTATTCCCCCTGAGCAGTAGCATCCCACATCGATGTCGGAATGAATAATATCTCTACTAATACATACCAGACTGATGTCAAACCGCATCAATCAAGTCTCTGTCGAAGGGACAGAAACCCCCAATCTGTCTCTCAGGTACTCAAAAGATTCCTTGGATAAAGGTTTAGTGAAAATATCTGCAATCTGTTCTTTAGTGTTCACATAAACCAATTTAACTTCATTTGCTTCTACCTTCTCCTTCAAAAAGTTATACTTGATAGATATGTGCTTTGTCTTAGAGTGAAATACCGGATTCTTTGATATATCAATAACAACAGAGTTAACATAGTGAATAACTATCGATGCATCACAATCCACCTTTATATCCTTCAACATTTACTTCATCCATAAAACTTGTGTACAATTAGTAGCAGCAACAACATACTCAGCTTCAATAGTAGATAAAGAAGTACATGACTATTTCTTACTAATCCATGAAACCAACTTCTTTCCAAGAAAGAAAGCTCCACCAAAAGTACTTTTCTGGTCATCAACATCTCTAGCCTAGTCAACATCTGTATATGCACATGAAGTGAAGTTATCATCCTTAGGATACCAAAAACCATATTCTGATGTACCTTGCAAGTATCTAAAAATCATTTTCACCGCCATCTCATGATTTTCTCTAGGATCACTCTAAAATCTTGAAACAATACAAACAACATTCATAATATCAGGTCTAGTCTGAGTTAAATAAAGTAGACCTCCAATCATAGATTTGTATCTTGTAGGATTTATCGGTGCAGAAACATCTTTCCTTGTCAATTTCTCACTTGTAACCATAGGTGTACTTACTGGTTTAGAATCTCCCATACCAAATTTCTTCAACAATTCCTTAGCATATTTAGTTTGACAGATAAAAATACCTTTGTCAGTCTGAGTAATCTGCAAACCTAAGAAAAATTTTATCTCACCAATCATAGACATCTCAAATTCTTTCTCCATGTTCTTAGAAAATTCTATGCATAATTTATCTTCACCTCCAAAAATAATTTCATCAACAAATACTTCAACAATCAGTATATCATCAACAGTGATTTTAAAATATAAATTACTGTCAGCACTGCTCTTAGTAAAACCAAGCTTCAAAAGATATTTATCCAACCTTGCATACCAAGCTCTAGGTGCTTGTTTTAATGCATATAAAGCTTTCCTTAACCTGCAAACCATATTAACATCATCTGATAGTGAAAAACCATCAAGTTGCTCAATATAAACTTCCCCATCAAGAACCCCATTCAAGAATGCACATTTAACATCCATCTGATAAACTTTGTAGTTTTTATAAGCAACATAGGCAAGAAATAATCTTACAGCTTCAATCCTAACTACAGGTGCAAAAGTTTCTCCATAATCAATTCCTTCCTTCTGAGAATATCCTTTACAAACCAATCTAGCCTTATTTCTTATAACTTTACCATCATCATTCAATTTGTTCCTAAAAACCCATTTAGTTTCAATAACATTTTTATTTTTAGGTCGGGCAACCAAAGTCCATGTGTTATTTTTCTTAATTTGATCTAATTCTTCGTCCATAGCTTTTAACCAAAATTCATCTTTACATACCTCAATTACTGATACCGGTTCAACTTGTGAAATTAAACATACCTCATTAGTTGCTAGTATTCTTCTTGTAATCACTTCATTGCTCTTATCCCCAATGATTTGATCTTCAGAATGATTCAATCTCACATACCTAGGAGTCTTTTGACTCTCTGTTCCTCTTCCATGTTCTTCAGTTACTGTAGAATTTTCTGATATTGTTGGAGTAACCGGTTCAACTCTCTATTCTGATAAAGGTGCTAGCGGTTCAGATAGGATCATTTCCACTATCGGTTCCTTCTCATAAATTCTGATTTGACTTTTGCTCAGCTCATCTACTTTGACATTAGCACTCTCCACTATTTTCTGCAATCTCTTGTTATAACATCTATATGCTTTGCTTTCATTAGAATAACCAAGAAATATGCCTTCATCGCTTCTAGGATCAAATTTTCCAATAGCATCATCTCTCCTGATATAACATTTACTACCAAAGATTCTGAAATACTTAACTCTAGGTGTATTGCCAAACCATAATTCATAAGGTGTCTTATCGGTTTCTCCTTTGATATGTACTCTGTTAAATGTATAAACCGTTGTAGTAATTGTTTCTCTCCAATAGATATGAGGTAGATTTTCTTCCATCATCATTGTTCTAGCAACATCCAAGATAGTTCTATTTTTCCTTTCCACAACTCCATTCTGCTGAGGTGTCTGGGGAGCAGATAATTGTCTTCCGATACCATGCTTGTCACAAAAGTTATTAAACCCATCGGATGTGAATTCTCCACCATGATCTGATCTCAAACATTTAATCTTCAATCATGTCTCAGTTTCCACTTTAGCCTTAAAGATTTTAAACTTTTCAAACGGTTCAGATTTTTCTCTCAAAAAAGTAACCCACATCATTCTAGAATAGTCATCAATGATTAGCATGAAATATCTATCACCATGAAAACTTTTAACTCTACCACAGCCACATAAATCAGTGTGAATAAGATCAAGAACATCATTTGATTTATCTTATATACTCCTAAAAGAGGTTCTGACCTATTTATCCATTTGACATTCTTTACATACCAGATTATAGGGCTTCATAATCTTAGGTATATCTCTAACAACCTTAGTTGAACTGATCTTCACAATGCAATCAAAATTTACATGACATGGCCTTTTATGCCATAACCAACTTTCATCAATCTGTGTAATCAAACATGTCTTCTCATCGGAGTTCAAATGACATATGTTACCTTTTGTTTGTGTACCGGTTGCAATCTCTAAGCCAAATCTATTAATGATTTTGCATTTTTCATCCTTGAACTGTAATTGAAATCCCTTATCTACCAATTGTCCTACACTCAAAAGATTATGCTTCAAACCTTCAACATAATAAACATTGTCAATATTGTTCTTACAATCCAATGATATAGTTCCTTTTCCCTTTATCATACATGTCTTGTTATCTCCAAATCAAACTAATCCACCATCAATTTCTTGCAAAGACAAAAACTTTCCTTTATCTGCAGTCATATGATGTGAACAACCATTGTCAATTACCCATTCATCCTTATCCTTAATTTTAGCAGCAAGTGCCTTCTCCTTAGGTACATTCTCTTCCAGTGTCGAATTATCTTCCTTGATAGCCAAGAATACCCATTATTTCCCATTGCCAGATCCACTAGCAGGATCTTCTACTGGTTCATCATCCGAATTAGTAATACCTTCATCATCCGCTATGTAGCATAATTTGTTTTTCTTGAATCTAAACTTGTTCTGATTAGGCTTAAATGATTTCTTAACTCTTTCTTCAAATCTTAAATTTTTTTCAGGACATCTAGATGCAAAATGACCAATCTTATTACATGCAAAGCATTTAAAAGGTGATTTTCCTTCATACTTACTTCCTATCGGTCCTTTCGGTGCTCTTCTAGAAAATAGTGCTTCAAGTTGCTCAAACTCTTCATCTTCTCTCTTCATATCTTCTAATTCTTTTGCATATAAAACTCTCCAATCTTGCTTACCGGTTGTAGATGTAGATGCATGAAAAGCAGGTTTAGTTTTCACGTCTCCAAAAGGTCCAAATTGCTCAAGTTCAAAAGCAGATAGTTTCCCAACCAAAGTATCTTTGTTGATAGATGTATTAGCCATTGTTCTCAACTCATTAATAACAGTAGCCTTCATTTTGTAAGCCGGTGGTAGGGCTCTCAAGACTTTAGAAACAATCTCATCTTTACTCAGAGTTCCACCACAACATTGAATTCTCATAACAATCTCATTATTCTTTCCATGAATGCAGCAATCCTTTCATCTTCTTCCATTTTCAGATTTTTATATCTCACTCAGTAACCATCAAGTTTACAATGAATCCCGAGTCAAACATTCTATTTACAATGAATGTTGACACTCAAGACATCAATATTGTAATGGATAATACCACTATTTCAGAAATTTTTGAGGAGAAGAAATTTGAATATGTAAATGTTGAGATCTCTAACTCACCGGTCAAGGTAGTTAACACTCAATATAATGTTGAGATACCGGCAGTAGCAAAGAAACCAGCAGATGTGCAGAATCAGTCCGAAGAAAAGATATCAGAAGAAGTAAAAACAGATGTTAAGGATATGGTTTGCAGGTTAAGAAAAGCTTTATATGGATTAAAACAAGCTCCTAGAGCTTGGTATGCTAGACTGGATAAATATATTTTAAAGCTTGGATACACAAAAGGTAATGCTAATAGTAATTTGTATTACAAAATTACCAATGATGATATTTTGGTTATTGAAGTATTTGTGGATGATATCAGTTTTGCAGGAGAAGAAGGGTTATGCAAAGACTTTGCTAACAAGATGTAGGAAGAATTTGAAATGTCTATGATTGGAGAGATAAAAAAATTTCTAGGTTTGCAGATTTCTCAAACAAATAAAGGTATATTCATATGTCAAACAAAATACTTGAAGGAACTTTTGAAGAAATTTGGAATGAAAAACTTCAAACCAGTAAGCACTCCTATGACTACAACAGATAAATTGACATCAAAGGATGATTCAACTCCTATAAATTTGACAAGGTACAAATCTATGATTGGAGGGTTATTGTATTTGACACAAACCAGACCTGATATAATGAATGCAGTGTGTATTGTTTCAAGATTTCAAAGCAATCCTAAAGAAAATCATGAAATTGCAGTAAAAATGATTTTTTGGTACCTACAAGGCACAACAAATCTTGGTTTATGGTATCCTAAGAATGAAAATTTTGAGTTATATGCATATATAGATGCAAATTGGGCAGGAGATGTGGATGACAAAAAGAGTACCACTGGCGGTGCATTCTTTCTTGGCAGAAGATTAGTTTCATGGATCAGCAAGAAGCAGACTTGTACATCATTGTCTACAACAGAAGCAGACTATGTTGCAGAAACAACTAATTACACTCAAGTATTATGGATCAAGCAAATGTTGAAGGATATCAAGGTAAAATGAAAAGAACCGGTAGTTATTTACTATGATAACTTAGCATCAATAGATATATCAAAGAATCTAGTATTTCACTCTAAAACAAAGCATATTTCTATTAAGTATAATTTTCTGAAAGAAAATGTTGAAGCAAATGAAGTGAGATTGGTTTATGCGAATGCTAAAGAGAAAATTGCAGATATTTTTACAAAGTCTTTGCCTAAGGAAACATTTGAATATCTCAGAAATAAGCTTGGGGTAATCACCCCACAGACAAAGACTTGAATGATGAAGATTGACATCAAACCGGCAGGGACTAACAGAAAAATCTTTTTCCGGCTTGATGAAGGAGAGCTACTGCTCAGAGGGAGTAGTTAGTTGTATGTTATGTTCTGATTTTGACTCTTGACTACTTTGGCATTTGATGTCAAAGGGAGAGAGATGTCTATGGAAAAACATTGTACTTTGAAGATTGGGGAGAGATGTATTTTTGGATAGATGTATTTTGGTTTTGGTTATACTATTTCTGTTTTTGGTATAGAACTTTGTATTGATCTATTTTAGGAGATTGTTGGTATTTGGCATTCTGTTTTTGGCACTTAGATGTTTTTCCATCTAGTGTTGCCATCAATGCCAAAGGGGGAGATTGTTGGTATTATGGTCTAGAAAACTCAAAAGGAGATTGATGATATTGCAGATAACATAATTGGTTCTTCGGAACTAACATCAGTCTTAGATCAGGAATGGCTATTTATGAGGAAAAGATTGAAAATCTGGAAAAGGAAAAGGCTAGATTGAAAATGAAAACCCAGGAGTTGAAGAATAAGCTTGGTCCAAGATTGGACAATCTACTAACTCACCGGAATGAACTATCCAAGGCAACAATTCAAGGAAACAGATCACCGGAACAAAAAATGCACTATCTTACTGGGATGATCAAGTAGACTGAAGCAATAATTACCGACAATACAAAGTTCCTGTAGGGTCTTAACTTAGTTCTTGCAGAAATTTTTCAGATTGTACATAACAAACTTTAGGTATCTAGGTAATTTTTGAATTTTTGATACTTTTGACATCCTTTGTCATTGATGTCAAAGGGGGAGTGGTATAGTGATAAAAATGTACAAAGTAAGGCATGGTGAAAAGTGAACAGAAGGAGATCAATTGCTCAGGGGGAGCACTCTCATTTTTATTTTTATTTTTTTTCTCATGAGTGTTGCCATCAATGCCAAAGGGGGAGATTGTTGGTATTATACACTCATATGAGAATGGTAGATGTTGTCATTGATGGCAACAAGGTTCAACAAGGTTCTACAGGTTCAACCCACAATAGACTTCACCTACCAGCACCGGTAGATACAACAAGGTTTATTCACACTGGCATCTAGTTTACATCGACAGTAGATCATATCGGCCTGGAAAGCGGACTTGACAATAGTATTGTTTAAATACGAAATATATTATAGTGTAAATTATAATTGTATGGCCGACATGTTGTATTGTAAAGACTCATATATTTATGAGTTCTTGTAGGTCATTTGGTATGTAATGTAAGGAGTACGAAAGTGATGATATGAGATAGAATAGATATATGATAGCGAGTAGTTGTATATGCATTTTGATGTATTTATTTTGGAGTGAATAAGAAGTAGAGCAGAGCAAAGACTATTCTATGTAAGTAGAATCATTTGATAGCATACTGGCAAGGGTTTTTGGCAAAGGCAGAACCTGTATCAAACGGAGCATAACAAAGAACTCATCCAACATTTTGATGCAAGTTGTAAGAGTTCAATTTTGTGTTTACATCAGTGTGATGTTGTAGTCAGTGAGACTCCACTTTTTTTGTTGAGCAGTGAGTTCTAGGCAGTTGGCCTTCCTGCATGTGCAGGCCCCTTTTGTACTAAGTAATATTTATTCATATTAGCCAGTGAGTAAATATTGTGGGTCACAAGTCCCACCGAGGTTTTTCCCTTATCGATTTTCCTCACCAAAATATTTGTGTTATGGTGTGCATTGATGTTGATTCTTTTGTTTCTCTTTACTTCATTATTGTTTGCTTACCGGTATATTAATTTCAGTTACAGAATTGCAAATAAGTTTAAATCTTTCATCTACCAGTCAAACACTGATTCACCCCCCCCTCTCAGTGTCTTTGGGATTAACTAAGTATCTAACTATCGGTATCAGAGCCTAGTCCTCTATTTGCAGAAGCCTAACAGCGTGAGGAAGATTCTAAAACCGGTACCGATGGAAAATTTGAGACAACAGTTGGAAGCATCTCTTGAAGATTTTGATGCAAAAAAATTAAACAATATCAAAATGGAAGAAGAACTCAGATCTGCTCGAGAATTCATCAAAGCACTTCAAGATAACCTGGTTATAGCACAAAATAAGATAAAAGAATTACATGTGCAACTACAAAAACAAGATGATGAAGAAAAAGAAACTCTGAAAGATATTCCAGAGAAACCGAGACAAGAGAATAGTAACATGAAGAATGAGATGCAAGATTTAACCATGAGTGTGTGTGAATATTGAAGATCATTGTGAAGAGCGAAAATAAGCAGATCCTTCTGTGAATCATGCAGATATTATCTGAAGGTTGAAGGAAAGGTTATGAAGGTGTTTGGCACTCATGGTTAGAGCTTAAATTGCTACTAAATCCAACATTGAAGATGCTATACTGAAGCAGTACATTGTTATTGGAATCAACCATCCAATTGCGTAGTCAGTGTGACTCCTAATTTTGTGATTGAGCAGTGAGCTCTAGGTGGTTGGCCTTTCTGCATGTGGAGACCCCATTATTTCATTCAATTACTATCTGCAGTAGTATCATCTGATTGTGGGTAAGGTTTCCCATCATTTTTTTTCCCTTACTGGGTTTCCATGTCAAAATCTTTGTGTCATGTGTTGTGGATGTGTTTTGCTTTCTGTTTCATCATTAAGTTGTATCGGTATTGCTATAACTGTTAATCTGTTTTACCGGCACTGAGTTTTAATTTGGAATAATTGGTTTTGGGTTATAATTTATTGACAATTGATTCCCCCCCCCCCACCACTCTTAGTTGTCCTTCCCGATTCCTAACACACTATAGGGTCACCTTCATTAAGGGCTTGCAATTTATCCCATATAGCCTTTCTCGATGATTTGTCTATTAATCCCATAATTTGTTGATCAAAAAGTGCACACAAGAGGGCTTCTCTTGCTCTACAATCATTCTCAAGTTCCTTGTCCAGGTTTGCTAGAGGAGGATTTACAAATACCGGATTAAAGGGTGTGACACCATTCTGTGTGATCTCCCAAATCTCCTTGCCAAGACATCTCAGATCAGTCTCCATCTGAATCTTCCATACTGTCTAATTTGTTCCTTCAAACCTCGATATATCCCTTCGAAAAATAGCTTCAGAAGAACTGGATGAACTTTAATTGTTAATCGCCATAGGATATTCCTCAAGTGCTTAAGATTTATGCAGAGAGGACCAAAGCTCTGATACCAATTGTTAGACAGTTCAGATAACTGGAAGACAATTGAGAGGGGGAGGGGGTGAATCAGTTGTCATAGATTACCAAAAGCATTAACAATTCAAAACAATAATACCGGAATAGCAGTTAATCCAATTAAGCATAAACAATAATCACAGTATAAAAGCCATCCACACAATACCAAGATTTGTACATGGAAAACCCGGTAAAGGGAAAAACCACGGTGGGAAGCCTACCCACAATCAGATAATACTTTTGAAGTAAGTATGTGAATTTACAATGAAGGGGCCTGCACTTGTAGGAAGGCCAACAACCTAGACCACACTGCTCATAACAAAAGGAGTTTCACTGACTACAAACAAATCCAAACTACAATCCGGAGAAGCGTTGAATTGCAAAAGATAGCATCTCCTATGCCTAAGTACAGTTCCGATTAAGCTCAATACCAGAGGACTAAATCCTCTTACAAACCCAATTCGATCTCCATTGATCGACCAACTCCTCTGTCTGAATGATATTACAATATTCACACATTACATTCCTTGACCATGACCTCTTACAATAACCATGATGATCTACAATGAGATCTTACATCTTATTTATACAAACCCTTGACCATAAACAATCAGGTCGGCTACCAGACAATAAACCAATTACATTATTACAAACCATGTCAACCTTAGACTAAAACAAATAATATCCAACACATAAGATATCCCGGAAATACAACAATAATTATTGTCCACACGTTACATTAATGTTGGTCCATAACCTAGATCAACCGGGACCAAATATAGGTCCACACGCTTCAACAATGATCTCCAAACGCCAAGTCTCGAGCAAGATTACCAACATCATCCTGAAACTCCATCAAAAGCTACACCAACACCAATTATACAATGCATCAAAGATCTCCACCAAAAGATCTGTCAATGGAACCCTCGTCAGAACCAGAAACCAATCTTTTGTGTAAGCAGGATAATCATCCAATCACCAGACCGAAACCAATTAACCAAATATGAGTATAGGCATTATGAACAAGCCAATTCCATCACCAGATTATACCGGAGTTAACCAAATCATGCCGGATCTAAGTTAACCAAAAACCACTCAACCTATCAAGACCAAAAGGGTGCCAGTAAAGCATCCAGAAAGCTAGTGTTGACATCAATGACAAAACATCAATGCAACACATAATCAATTCCACCAAATGGCCAACAAAATCTTCGTACATTTGGATTCTACTTCTTAGCAGTTCCTATCCTAAATGGGAAGCAATCCTTCATTTATACTTGGTCTATCTTCTTTGCAAGGGGACAAATATTGTTTGTAGGCATTGGACTATGTTTTGTCTTCAAGCACTTACCAATTCTGTGAAATATTATACATTGTGGGGGGCTATATAGTTTCACTCTTTCCCTCCTATGGAAGATCATTGATTGTAATTTCATTATGGATGTAGTTCTTGTCGTGTATCATTGAGTCTTCCATACATCATCCTTTTTGTATCTTTTCTCTCTTTTAGATAGGACTATTGTCTCAATGGGTTTTCTCTTTGTGAGATTTTGCCAAGACCAAGGGCACAATGAAAAGCACACAAGAGAGACAAAAGTATGACAAGAACAACTGTATTCTCATCAATATACAAATGATCAACTGGATTAACCAATACAATGAATATGGGTCTACATATATAGGCAAGGCCATATGGATTTGTGAGCACACAATCATGAAATGTGGCTCAATGAGAAACAAGGGTAGGTAAGAAAACGTAGGGGTAGGTAGGGGAAATAATATAATATTCCACAAGAGGTGGATGACCCACTGAATGTGGAGTGTAACAACAAGATAAGACCACAAAAGGTGGAATTTATCCTACAAGCTATATCCCTATGTGCACACTTCCCTAAGTGTCTCATATCCAAACTACGATGAGATGCATTATACTAAGTTAACTTAAGTAAAGTGTAATAATTTCCATGATGAATAATTATTTACACCAACACCCACTTAAGTGCAACTTAGGGGAATGAAGACTCAATTCAATAATGCAAGATGGGTCCCAACTACTAGGCCATGATAGGTACCCATGTACAATATGCAAATCCAAGCAAACCTATGATAGGTACCCATGTACAATATGCAAATCCAAGCAAACCTATGCAATGCAATCTCTCACAAATGGAGAAAGGGAGAAAACCCAGTGGGAAAACACTCCCCCCCAAAAGAGAGATGAATGTACAAAAGACTCTCAAAGAAGAAGGACAAAACCTCAAAGAGGAAAAATTCCTCCCCATAAGAGAGGAAGGAGAAGTTAGCTAACCCCCCCTAATGAGACATCCTGCACCCCCAAGAGAGCTCGCAATTGCTGGAACTTACTCTCAGTGAAAGGTTTGGTAAAGATGTTAGCAACCTGCTCCAATGTAGGACAATACTGCAAATCAATGACCTATTCTTGAATCAGCTCTCAGATGTAATGCATATAAATCTCGATGTGTTTGGTTTGCTGATGCTGGACCAGGTTCTTTGAGATTGTAATAGCACTCTGATTGTCATAATGTAGAATTGTCGGTCGTGGAGTGGTGAACCCAAACTCTATGAGAATCTGCTGAAGCCAAATGGTCTCAGTCGCTGCGTTAACAACTCCTCGATACTTAGCCTCAGTCGAAGAGAGAGATATAGCATGTTGATTCTTACTCTGCCAACAAATGGGGCTTGAACCAAGGTGGAAGTTGTAACCTGAAGTAGACTTACGATCATCAAGATCGCCAACCCAATCGGAGCCTGTATAACCAACCAAGAGAAGTCTTATGTCTGTTGCATAGTGAATCTCATAGTGATGTGTACCCTACATGAAGTGAAGAATGCATTTGGTAGATTTCCAATGAAGCTCATGTGGTTCCTACATGAAGCAGGAAACCATGCCAACTGCAAATGAAATATCAGGGCATGTATGAGTTAAGTAGATGAGACTACCCACAAGTTGACGATACAATGTGGCATCAACTGGTGGAGAAGAGAACCTAGCCTCAAGCTTCACTCCTGAAAGAAAGGGAGTCGATGCAAGCTTACAACCAGCCATATGAAAGCATGCAATTAGATCAAGAGCATACTTGGGCTGCAATAGTGTAATCTCAGAAGGTGACTGTGAAATCTCTATCCCGAGAAAGTAGTGCAAAAGACCCAAGTCACTCATAAAAAATTTGTCATGCAAAGCAGATTTGACCCTGCTAATGATGGATGTGGTGCTCCCTGTAATGATCAAATCATCAACATAGAGCACAAGTATCAAGTGAGATTTCCTTAGTCTGCAAACCAAGAAAGAATCCTGGATGAAACCCTGTGGCTATTCCATATAAATCTCCTCATCAAGATCCCCATGAAGAAAAGAACTCTTCACATCCATCTGATGTACAACCCAACCATGAGCTGTGGCAATAGCAAGTGTCAAGCGAATGGAGTTCATCTTGGCTACAGGCGGAAAGGTATCAATATAGTCAACACCTAGAACCTGAGAGAAACCTTTCGCAACAAGCCAAGCCTTATACTTATACACACTACCATCTACTGCAAACTTGGTCCGATAGATCCACTTACATCGAAACATCTTTCTCCCCTTAGGGAGAGGGACTAACTCCCATGTGTTGTTCCTCATAAAGGAACTATACTCTTCCTCCATAGCTTGGTCCCACTTAGGAACCCCTGATGCTTCCCAAAATGTCTGTGGATCAAAAGCAGTAGCAATGTATGCATGTGGAAGGTCTTGATTGTGTGATCAAGTCCTCTGTGTATCTGAAGGATCCCAACAAGAGAACCCACTGACTCAAGTGTCTGTCGAGCCCAACGAGGTCTAGGTGGAGGTGGAGAACAAGGATCCTCAATTGCAAGTGGACCTTGTAGAGGTGTAACCCTGTGAGTCAGAGTTGAAGGAGTCTCATCATCTGAATCACTGGCATCACTATCCACAAAGGAGGAAGGTGGAGGAGGTAGAGAGGCTAAGTTTGGAGAGCTTTCCTCAAAATGAACACTCCTCTCAATGAACACCTCATGTGTCTTAGCATCCATCAATTGATATGCCTTAACACCCTTAGGATATCCAACAAAATGACAAGGCCTACTCTGAGGTTGCAATGCCTTGTGTTTTTGTGGAGGAATGCGAGCTCATGTTGGACACCCAAAGACTCTGAAATGTCTCACAATTGGTTTCCTACCAGCCCAAGCCTCAAAAGGAGTAATACCTATCAAATCTTTGTGAGGAACCCGATTTTGGATGTGTATGGCACAACTGATAGCCTCTGCCTAAAAGGCGGGATCAAGAGAACATGCATATATCATACAGCTAGCCATTTCTTTGAGAGTTCTATTATTGCACTCTGCAACTCCATTCTACAGTGGAGTGTAAGTAACATAATTTTGAAGATCAATCCCCTCAAATATACAAAAATCCTCAAGTCATTTGTTCGCATATTCCCTTCCATTATCTGTGCAAAGAATCTTAACCACTTTCCCTAATTGCTTCTCCACATGAGCCTTGAAGTCTAGAAATATGTCAAACACTTCACTCTTATGAATAAGAAACTAGACCCAAGTGAAGTTGGAGTAGTCATCAATGAAGGTGAGGACATAGTGAGCCTTACTAAATGAAGATGATGGAAATGGACCTACTACATTGTTGTGAACAAGTTGAAGAACTTCCAAAGCTCTCCAAGCTTTCCCCTTATCAAACTTCTCCTCAGGATGCTTGCCTATGGAACATCTTGAACATACACCCTCTAAAAAACTGATTCGAGGTAGTCCTGTGATCATGTCTTTAGTGTCGATCTGTTGAAGATAGAGGTAGTTGAGGTGACCAAATCACTCATGCCATAGCTTACTTTCTGAATTTGAATGAGTAAGCAAGGTCCTAGAAGGAGAAATTGGCACAAAGTGGGAGAATGAGTAAAATCTTGAGTTGTCATTGACTTGTCCCACTGCTACCAAGGCATCATTATCAAGTTCCTTTACCACAACTGAATCAGGTATAAACTCAACCTTTTTCCCATTCTCATAGTGAGTGATTTGGTAGATAGAGAGAAGATTGGTAGACAAGTTAGGAACATAAAGAACATTCCCAAATGTTCCATCATCCATGTCAATTGAACCTTTCCCTTCAACCTCAACTTGTGTATCATCACCTATGTAAATGTGAGGTACCTTTAATGGCTCCAATGAAGAAAATTTCTCCTTTGTAGAACTCATGTGATAAGAGGCACCCGAGTCAAGTATCCATTGTTGTGAAGAACCTGTTGTAGCCACAAATGCTTGCCCTTTTCCCTTAAACTATGAAGAAGAGGAAGGAGATGAATCCCTCTTGTTGTAGGTAGATGGCAAATTGATGTTGTTCTTCTTAAGAAGATTTTTCAACTCATCAACTTGCTTGGTGTGGCATCAATGCTCATCATGACCATACTTCTTGTAATAAGCACAAGTTAGTTTATCCTTCTTAGGTGGATTCCCCTTCTTGGAAGAGGATGAAAAATCACCTTGTGATGGAGAGGATGATTGTCCTTTTTCCTATTGTGGCTTTGACTTAGTTTGCTTCTTCTTCTTGTTGGAATCTTTGCTTTGACTCCCTTGACTCTTGATTAGCTACCAAAGCCATAGACTTTGAAGACTTAAGAAGCCCCATGTTCAACAACTTAGATTGTTCCAATATCAACATTTTTGTGAAAGAATTAAATGTAGGCATAATGTAGGCATAATGTAGGAACTCCCCACTATCAAACGATGAGTTTGGAAGCTAGAAACAAATGATGCATATTCAAGTGCAAGCTTGTCCAACAAGTTGAATATCATTTGAGCATCCTTTTTGTCATTCCACAATCTTTAAGCTTAGCTCTTAGCTCATTTTCTTTGGTGACATAATCTTGGATTGTATCAAAACTCTTGGGATCCAAGTTGGTGAGCTCATTGTCAATCTTGTAACCTCTGATTTCATCAACTTGACCATACAATTTCTGAAACATTTCCCAAGCCTCTTTGATTGTAAAACACTTCTCAATATGAAAAATGAGGTCATCTGATACATACTTACGCAAAGTTTCAAGAGTCATGCAACTTTTAGTGAGTCATTCTAACTGAGCATTAGGATCAACCTTAGGATCTGGTGGTGTTGTTATTGTTCCATCTATGTAATGCGTGAGTCCTTTTTCCATTAATTTGCTCCATGTTTTAATTTTCCAAGATGCATAATTATGTGGAGTTAAAGGTGGAAATTTATGAGGACTCATAGAAACAAAAATGAAAGAGCACAAGGAAAGAGAGGCACAATCATACAAGACACCCCCCCCCCCCCAAATTCACTCAATCAAAGAACCCCCCCCACAAAAAAAATGATGATTTGGCACTTTATACTTAGCGCGTGTACAATGGGCCACTTGCAAAAAATGGCAAAGTGGACTTATAATTTCAACTTTACAACTGCCTCAATGAGGCCAAAGGAGACTCAAACTGATAATGCAAGAGATCTAAACTAAGATCCAAGCAAATTACAAGTACCAAGTAGGCCAAAAAAGACCAATATTTGAAAGTACAATATCCACTCAAAATATTTGCAAACTGATCATAGATTATGAAAGTAGATGAAAAAATATGCACTTTCAAAAAAAAGGCACTTGAAAATGAGGTCGTATGAGCCCAAACGAAGCCTTAGAAGTTGCAAAATCGAGGATTGGATAGGTACATCTGAGAGAATTTGACAATTCTGAAAACCTTGTGCACCAAAATCAGAAAATAACCACACCACTGTGGAGAGAATGGAAAATTAGCCCAAGTCAAAAAAAATTGTACCCAAAAAGGAGCAAAATTGAGCAAGTTATGAGCTCCAAAGTTGACCCAAAAAACCAAACTCCTCAACAGAGGGGTCAAAAATTTTCAAAAAAATGCCGACACGGGTTGATGTCAGCAAAGCACTATGTTAAATTTGACGGTCGTATGACCATCAAAATGGTCGTCGCACCCCCTGGCTAACCCTACGGACAAGGCTAACTGGGCACTAACATGTTAGAGGGTTTTCCACAGGCCAGTGGCCTCCTGCCATGTGGTGGGCATGGTACATCGAGGTAAATGCCCAGTGGTCAGTTGCTCGAGCCGGTGGCCAGAGCCGGTGACTATTGGCCGGATCCGATGGCCGATGAGTTGGCTTGGAGCTGGTTGTCGAAGACCAGAGCCAAAGGCAGTCGCTTGCGGGGCCGCCGGAGCAGAGACTGCGGCTGCGGCGGGAGGCGGTTGGCGGGAGCAGGGGAGCTAATAGAGTCGTCGGGGCCAGAGGACGTGGGATGGATGCGGAGGGCTATGGGAAGTTGTCGAGAGGTGGTGCCAGTGGCGATGGCCGTCGAGAAACGGAGTCACTACCGAGAAGGACGTCGTCGGACGAAGAGAGTATGTTGCCACCTGCAGGTGGTACGTCCCTCCATGTTGCGCAAGGTACGACCCCTGCAAAAACCTTTGCCTCTTCTTTTTTTTTTAAAAAAAAAATTCCAAAAAAACTTTTTTTGGCCCCTATTTTTGAAAAACCCGTACTGTCCACCCAAATTGGGCAAAATTTTTCTCCACACCCAAAATCCGACTTTCACCAAAATAGGCCGAATTTATATTCGATTTTTATGGAAACGGCTTCTCAGACACAATGGTGAGGTCGAAAATGCTCTAGGATGCCTCCAAAATGAGCAATACCTCAGATCCAAAAATTAAAGCCTTCGAAAGTGTCTCCCAAAACCAATCAATGAAGCCCCAATGGCTCTGATACCATGTGAGATTTTTCCAAGACCAAGGGCACAATAAAAAGCACACAAGAGAGACAAAAGTATGACAAGAACAACTGTATTCTCATCAATATACAAATGATCAACTGGATTAACCAATACAATGAATATGGCCGTGCATATATAGGCAAGGCCATATGGATATGTGAGCACACAATCATGACATGTGGCTCAATGAGAAACAAGGGTAGGTAAGAAAAAGTAGGGGTAGGTAGGAGAAATAATATAATATTCCACAAGAGGTGGATGACCCACCGAATGTGGAGTGTAACAACAAGATAAGAACACAAAAGGTGGAATTTCTCCTACAAGCTATATCCCTGTGCACACTTCCCTAAATGTCTCATATCCAAACTACGATGAGATGCATTATCCTAAGTTAACTTAAGTAAAGTGTAATAATATCCATGATGAATAATTATTTACACCAACACTCTTTCTTTATTTGTGAGGAATTTGCATTGTACATGGGTACCTAACATGGCTTAGTTGTGGGGACCCATAATCATCATAATAATCTTACATCTTTGCATCATAATCTACTCCCTAAGTCACACTTAATGGGGGGAATTGGTGTTAACAAGGTCTTGTACCTATTGTTTTTGCTAGTTCCTAGTAGAGGACTTATTCACATGACTTAAGTTTACTTAGGTCCTAAATGTTGTTTCTAGAAGTCTTAGTTGTTCAGATAAGAACACGTCATATTTTATGTTTATGAGCTTTATATGATTCTAGTTATATAGGTCATTTAATATTTGATTGAGGTACTTGTCTCATTGTATAGGATTAAGACACATGTCAACATCTTGTCTAATCCTACCTCTCACCTTGCCTTTATAAACAAGATCATCTCATTGTACATTTCATACTCAATCAATCAATCATGCACTATTGAAGCAATCTATTCTTTCCATTCTCTCTTTTGAAAGTTATTTTGGTATTGCAAGGATTCAATGGTGTTGAGGAGTCACCAATCAAATCCTACATTTTTACCCTTCTCTCCTTTATTCAAATAAATTGATTCTTCAATTATGTATTATGGAAAACCTTTTTGTATGTTATTTTTTTTAGGCCTTTTTTATGTTTTGCATTCATTCTTACAACCATGGATTTCATATTTTAGTTTATAGGGGTGGCCTTTGGGTCTTACATGGTTGGTCAGTGTTGATCACCATTAAGTTTTCTTGGTGAATTCATCATGGAGTTCATGCAAGAATTTTATAGTTCTTGGAGGATTTTTGGTATCATATATTGTTCTAATGAGATAGGTGTAACCTTGTTGAAATTTGTACTTTGTATTTTTAGAGGATTTTCATAAGGACGTGGAAAATTATCATGTATGATTTCATCTTTGTGTTGGTATGTGATCCATCTATGTTTTAGATGGGATCTTCACCTTGTAAGCTTGAAATATTGATGAATTGAGTTGAGGTTATCTTGTTTAGAATAAAAGTATATATTTAGTCCTAAATTAAACAAGCAGTGAAAAATGGTGGTGTAATTCTATTATTCCTTTCATTGGATGTTATAAAATATAATTAATTATATAATGTGGATGTGATTTCAACTATAAAATATTGAAATTCATCCTTCAATCAAACATTTTCTCTTAGTCTTGTTGCAAGTTAGTGTTGAGTGTGTAGTATTCTCTTAGGCTTCTAAGGAGCCATATTTATACCTTAAACCAATTATTTGGCTTCCAATAAAATTATTTTTCATATAGGATATTTTTCACTTACTCTCAGTCACCTAGTTTACCTATCAATAAGGTGATACTAGAAAGGATAAGATAAACCTTACGAAGATCATGGATGAAATTAGGAAGCCTAGAGGAAACCCAAAAAGGTTATAGGTGGAATACATTTGTAACATGATCAATTTGGTTAAAAAAGGAGCAACCCTCAAATAATGAGTAGTTCTAGACCCGTTCCCTAGTGTATTCCCTATATGTCTATCTTCTTGGTTTGGTTTTAATCTTGTTTCCTTGGTTGGTTGTGCATTTCTTTATTGTGATAATTTCTTGAGGTGTGCTTGGTTAGTTTCTACTGATAGAGAGATGTCAAATCTCTCTTATAATCAACCACCCTTGGTGCATTAAGAGGATGTTTAGATGCTTTGAATCCATTCCTTGGTGTTTTTTGTGGACTTAGATGTGAGAAGGGTGAATTTTAGTATGGGTTTGAGTTCCTTCTAATTCATCTTCCATTTGTGTGGACACTATGAATCTATCACTCTATCTTCAATTGTGAGGAGCTCCTATATACTCCATTTATCTTTATGATGATTTTGTTCCATGATCTTTTTGTGAGTATTCGTCTAGTGTTGTTTTTGGGTGTACATTGACTTTAGGTTCTCATCCACTTTGTGGTGTCATCACTTTGGTTTGTCTCAAAATATCATGGTAAAAATTCCCATGACCCACTGTACATCAGCATGGTCTTCAAAATAGAAATGAATTCCTCTTACATATTGATACATCATAGACTACATCATAAGATGCCAATAATTCCACTTTTTCATTTCTAAGCACTCTAGGATTGCACATATATTCATATCATTACCCATTTTGAGAAATATATTATATAGCTCTCAATATTTGACCTCTTTTTGTAACCTCCCTTATTCATTTCCATTAAAACTCACATAACCTAGAGAATGATAATATATAGCCCTCAACCCTTCATGGGTGTTCATATTACCCATTCTAAGAAAGATGGAGACTAGGCATTATGATTGTAATTTAATTATCACACTATACTAACAATTCAATCAATCAAAGGATCAACTATTTAGTAGAGTTGAATAATACTTTTATCATAGCCCATGGTAAAAATTGAAGGATTCAAGAGAAGTTCAATTTGTTGTTTGACAAAGGGGAAAACCAATGAATATCCAACTTGGTGACATGGTGTTAATATGGAATACCAATCCAAATGTAAAGGAAAATATATATGTATATATATTTTGATGCCCTATGACTAGACCCATACAGTATTAGAAATAATTATGAATATTAAACCTTTCACCTAAGTTTAGATGGAGATTTATTGGATTTTATATTTCAGAAAAAACATCTAAAACACTACTAATCTTGATCAGGATTTGTGCAGTCCCTAGTAAGAATATTATAACCATTTATCTCTATTTGTGCAACTATAATTGTATACATGTTCATCGTCTAGTGTTTTGTTAAGTTTGTATGTTTATTTGTGTATAAGTTATACTCTCTTGTCTTTGGGATCCCCTTAGTTCTATAGACACATAAATTTGTCCATACCACACTTGACTTTAGCCCATTATAGCCAGTTAAATATTTATTTATTATTTGTCTAATTTAGCATTCATCTTTATCCCCCACTTTTAATTAAATAAATTAAGTCTAACCCTATACAACAAGCCCTCCTACTAAATCAAGTAATTTAGTACCTATTTAATTGCTTGATTAACCCTCATTGCCATTTTTCCTATTATCTAATTCCACATCATCCACAATCATTGCCCATTAAATCATATCCATTGATCAAAATATATGGATCAAAATCTAAACTTGCCATCATGTCACAAGTGTCCCTACCCCATCTTACTCACACATGTGTGAGCATGAAATGTCACTTCATAACCACTCTACCTCTTAAACATGGCATAGACATGTCACTTTCCCAAGTCACCCTATCTCTTATACATGTCATAGGCATGTCCATTTCATGTTCTTCCCAATGTGTGCTAAAAAATGTGTGAGCACACCTAGATCTTACACCTTCATCAAGTGTCACAAGACTAAGCCTCCAACCTAGGTCTACACTCCAAATCAATCCTAACTATATATTAATCATTAAATCATTAATATGTCAATATTGTCAATTCATTAATTTCTTTCCTTGTTTTCATTGTCTTAGTTTTATTTTCTTGATTATGTTTTAATGGAGACTGAGTTTGCATCTATCTATGAAAATATTAAAACTTTATAATGCTTATACATTATTATTATGTTAAGGTGTTCACTTTCTAGTAGTGGTCACTTTTGTCTTGAGTGACTAGTTTCTCTCACCTTTTAGCTGGTTACTAATTTCCTTGAATCTTTGAACTAAAGCACAACTAAAGGTAATATGACACAATGTGATGAACTATATTGTAGCAATAGATCAAACTACATACTACTTTGGTAATAAATCATAAATATAGTGATCATGACTGGAAGCAAACTAAAATCTGATTTAAAAGTAATGGTGGGGTTTATCAAGTAGTAAAATCAAGTGGTCATTATAAATACAAAATTTGGTCAATTGTAATATATTATTATATCAAAAGGGTGTGTGTCTTTATGATCCATAAATATGTCAAAGATTATGATCCCTCTCATCATTTGAATTGGAGTATAATGATGGAATAAAGAGGTGTGCATTTATGTGATACATGAATCTACCACAATTATGGTTTTGAAGGTGAGAACATTTTAAGCATTGATTTATCAAGTAGTAAAATCAAGTGGTCATTATAAATACAAAATTTGGTCAATTGTAATATATTATTATATCAAAAGGGTGTGTGTCTTTATGATCCATAAATATGTCAAAGATTATGATCCCTCTCATCATTTGAATGATGAATTGGAGTATAATGATGGAATAAAGAGGTGTGCATTTATGTGATGCATGAATCTACCACAATTATGGTTTTGAAGGTGAGAACATTTTAAGCATTGATTGTGACTGAGACTTAATGAACTAGATTTAAAATAGTTTAAAGTGATAAGAATATATGTGCCACATTTTGATTGGTTTCTTAATAGTTAATATGTTTTCTCAATATGCAATCATATAGTGTGGTTTAATAAATTTTAGCACCTTAATGAATCAAACTACCTAGCATAGTGTTTCTTGATGAGTTTTTTAAATATTCCAAAGTTAGTGTGGACTATGGATTCTAGTGTTACATGGTTAAATCAGACCAACTTTGGTGGATTAGTAGATTAAGTTGTATGTAAGTGTGATAGTCTATCAATCTACAACATAAAATTGTCTTTAATAATAAATGCATCATAATCATCAATTTTGGATGGTATTTACTAGGTTAGGACAAGATGGTTGAAGGAACATTTAAAGGTTATGTGGCTTGGTCCAATCAATTATATTGTATTGATAGATCATATGGTGCACCTTTAATAATTTGTTTAACTGGTCATAACTATTGATGTAAAATTTTGATAAATATATACTATTTCCGTAAATAGGTTATCTAGCAAGACAATATTTTTAGTTTTTGAAATTTTAATAATATAGATATTAATAATTTCAAAAGGAACTCTTGTAGAACAAATTTTACACCTGTATTCTTCAAATTTCAAAATACTTTGGGTGGATTCAAATACTTTTCCTATAGTTCATGATTCCATAAAAAAAAACCTTCGAAGATCTATTGTGCTTCTATGTTCGTGAGGTAACTAAAATATAAGAAATCCACTAAGACAAGGGAGGTTCTAGTTGATTACCAAAGAGAAAATTTTAATTAGAACAAGTGGCATCCAAATTGAATTCATAATTTTAAAGAAGGATTTTTTTGTCATTTGAAGATAACTCTATGAGAGAATATTTGGACATTTTTCTATTTGTAACAATTTTGGAGACAGTTTTGGGTAACAAATTTTATAACAAGAATATAACCACATATTTGAGATAGGATGTGAGAAATACAATTGTTGATCATCCAAATGGATAAGAATTTTCTTCTCACTATAATAATATGACTATTTTTCTTGTTAGTTTTATTTTTGTAGATTTAAGTTTCCCAATATTATTTTATGCTAGAACATATTCTAGAGTGTCAGCATAATATGTATTCTTTAAAAAAATATTGAAGATTATAATGTTATTTTAAAATTTAATATATTATAGTTTGTTTTACATATTACTCTTCATTATTAGCATTGTGTTACATTAGTTTTGTTAGACAGATCTGATATCGGGAGTAAATTGAGAGGGGGCGGGGATTCAGTTTACTATCAGTAATTAGAACTTAATGCATATCAAAACCATTAAACCGGAGCACAAAGGAACCAACACAATGAAGAATAGAACATGCAAGCTCAGTACACACAACACCAATATTTTGACATGGAAAACCCAGTAAAGGGAAAAACCACGATGGGAAACCCTACCCACAATCAGATGAATACTCTGTAGTAGTATTGTGAAAAGGCCAATAGCCTAGAGTGCACTAATCATCACAAAAAGAAGTCTCACTAACTTACAAAACATCGAACTACAATCCAGAAAGAATGAACTGTGAAAGTAGCATCTCCTAATGGTTGATACAATTCCAGTTAAGCAGATGTCTACCCTACAATACAAAAACCTTCACCGAATGATATATCACTTGTTCATGCTTAAACCTTCCTTTGATAATGCATACATAACCATCCATCCCATCGATATCCAAATTACATGAATAAGTCACCTATAAATACAAATCATCAACCTTATTGACAAGGTCGTCTAAACCCTAAACCCATAAACTCGTAATAACAAAAATTACATTAAACGATATCACCGGACCAATATTATGATTTACATTACACAAAATGGACTTAAATCAAGTAACCAAACAATTCCATTCTCCGTAAATTCCGCTAAGACCAAAATCCAACACGCTTCACCAACTGATAGCAACCCTTAGTGAAGTAACACAAAAAGTCTAACCGGATCCAAATAGGACCACCATAGCAGCACACCAACCAATGCAAAGTCACCAAACACTCAGAATATGATCAAGAAGCACCTTCAGCATGATAGAAACCGATTCCATGAGCTAAACCAAGATCATCTGACCAAAACACCAAATATCACTTACCGGTAAAGCTAATCAGGAAAGCTATAATCTAGCCAGTACCGGTAAATGCCAAAAGAGATAACAGCCAAAGAACCAAATCATGAACCAACAAAATATAGCAAGCATATAACCATTCAGAGTAAGAATCCAAAACTGATTCCAGAGATCTGATCATACCGGATCAGAATCATAGCCAAAACCAAGATGATCACCAAGACTAACTGGGATAGGTCCAACCGGGATACAGTGTTGACATCAATGACAACACTTAACCAAATCCAACATATTTTCAACAACTTTCACATTTGATGTTTGATATTTTATTTTTTGGTTAATTATTCCTTTGTCACAATACATGCAAAAGCTTCTTAGTTCAATATATTAGATTATATGGATTAATAATATATCGTTAAAAGATATTTATTAAAAAAAATCATTTAATTTTGAGGTCATAAAGATTTAAATATAATGATGATTTGTACCTCTCCATTTAGGTTATTAGCATTTATATTTTCATTCTATATTAATTTCATAATTTGACTTTGATACCTAAGGATGAAGATGTCAATCTTAAGAAGTATATGATCAAAATGTATTTCAAGAATGCCTTATTGTACTATACTTTATAATTTATTAACTTGTGTATTATCATTAATGATGTAAAGAATCTTATCATAGTAGCAGTATTATAAAAATCTTTATTGAATACAATTTTAGTATGTAAGCTAAAATCTATTTAAAATATCTTTAGCAACAAAACCATAAATATTAATGTAAAGGAAGTTAGTGACAATAAAATAGATTAATTTATGCATCTCGTGTAAGATATAAGCAACACCAAAACCTTGTAAAGCCCAAACTTCCATTTCTCCTACTCATTGCCCTCCTCAGTGGGATTTTCCTTTGAGAGGTTGTTGTGTAACCAGTGTATAAGGTCCACTGGAACGTGCATGAATTTTGTCATCAACTTGATGGCACAATTTCGATATATAAGCTATTCCTATTGTAACAGGTTGTTCAAATACCTTTCATATTCTTCCATCAATTAATCTATGTTTTCCAGGATGATCAGGTTCAAATACCCATGGATTAGTTGTTTGCTCGCTAGCTTTATAAAGCTCAGAGAAGACTAGTTTTCTAGAAGCTTCTCGCTCGTACCTTTCGTCAAAAGGTGCTAGTCTGTAATGTTTGTTCATTAGTTTTCCTGCTAAACCAAGCAAACATTCAAAGATATGTCCTACAAACATTCATGAAGGTACCCCTAATGGATTTAATACCATGTCCACTGGTGTTCCATTCTATAAATAAGGCATATCTTGTCTGGGCAAAATTTTTGAAATAATACCTTTATTACCATGCCTTCCAACTACTTTATCGCCTACTTGTATTTTACGTTTTTGTAAAATATATACATGAACTTTTTCTACAATATCGCTGAGATAATCGTCTTCCTCGAACTCCTGAAAGCATCTCACATCGATAACTCGACCTTTTACACCTTTAGGGACTCTAAGATAATATTCTTTTCCAGTAGGTGCCTTAATATCCTGAAACAGCTAGAATCATTAAAATAAATAACTAGAAGTGCTTATCTATTATCTTATGTAATAAATAGTGATTGGAGAGGAAATAAAAAAATGATATCACTAGGTCAAATTTTGATAGCCCTTTTAGCTGCTTTTATAGTATTATTTTTAGCTCTCAAATTAGCTAGAGCACTGTATGCTTCATAATTTGGTTAATTATTCTTATCTAGGGTAGATATGGCCTGGCCAGATACTGGCCAGGCTAGAGAAAGTGGAAAATCGTTTGGAACAGAATAAAGAAAAAAAATCGGATTCTCACAAATCTTGGTCTTTATTTAGTGAAATGCTATATTCATTTTAGATCTCCCATCTAGGAGAGATGGCTGAGCGGACTAAAGTAGTGGATTGCTAATCCGTTGTACAAACTATTTATAATTTAGTCTTCATTCTTTTTCATTTTAATAAAATATCATCAAAGATATGAAGAGAGCATCTACTCAAGTCTTCCAAAGACAAAAATATGAAAGATTGCATGTACAATTGTCAATCAACCTCATTGACTTATGATTTGATAATAAGACCCACTTGAATATTTAACACAAGATATTCCACAAGGTTAAGCTTTCAATGCACATTCCTTAGAATCACAAGGAATAATTTGGAGCACCAACATATTGCACCTAGATTTTTAGAATGGATATTAACATGTGTTACCATGTATAATGTCACATTATGTATATAAGTAGTAATGTAAAATTACACATTCAAACTATATACAAAGGTGTGAGGATAGTAATATGCATAGATACATGAGTATTGGGTTGCATGTGTTGAGTAACATTAAGTGCACTGATAAAGTTGTTGAAGAGCATATGTGAGGCTACAATTAGATCAAATTGCTTAGAATTATTAAATAATATGACCATTTTGAAAAAATATGAATCAAATATGTTAAGTTGATTACTTTGTTGTAAATTGAATTATGATTATGTTCATAATTACACATTTATTTCTATCAATTTATTAACTAGCCTAGGTTATCATCTTATGTGTTAATATTACCTATAATCAATATTATGTCTTATTGAAATGTGAAAATTGTCTATGAAATATGTATCTTTGTTACTTCAAGTAGAGTATATTTTTATTATGTTAGTAATAGTGAAACTATTGACTTCAAACACCATAGAGAAATGGAAATCATTTTACATTAATATAATTGTAAGGTCTCAATAAATAATATTTTTACATATAGAATATGTAATAGAGGATTAGAACATGAGAAAACGAATGAATAATATTTTAAAAAATGAGGATGCTAAATGGAAGATGACAAGACTACATCTTTATTAGCATAATAGTTTACAAGATAATTATGTATTATAATATGTCTAAATATAATATCAATACATTGTAAACTTGTTGAACTAATTGAACTTCGAAACTAAAACCCCACTTTTCTCCACTTGCATTTTTTAGCAAGGGTGGGAGGAGCTTGTAGAGTCAAAGGGAAATGAAACGATATGGGGGGGTGGTATATAATATTGATCGATCCAGCCAATGAGGAACCGTTATGTTCTAAGCTCATGCTTGATAAAGTTAGAGTGAAATTATGTTCCACTCATTTTTGTGGTGAGCACACACCACCATCATTAGACGAGGGATATTTAGATACAATCCATGTGATCTATTTCTTATTGTTGATTTTTATGTAATCAATATGTAGTAATAGTTGTATTATATATTTTATAAAATATAGGTTCTTAAGGTGGGTGGGTGTATGTGTATGCAGAATCCACTCTTGTCATGTTCATAAAGATTTGTTTTCCTAACCATATACTTGATTAAATTTATTTATGTAGGGAGGGACCTAACCTTTTGATGGTCAATACAACATGTGGTTATGTAGTACAGTGCATGAATAGTTCTCTTTTGTCCTTAAAAGTAGTGAATATTTCTAAATAGATAGTGACTCATTGGATGGTAGGATTATAGTGCATGGTACAAAAATAAATAATGGGCATAAAATATGGGATGCATGGACAACTAGTTCTAATAGAACTAAACAACACTTTTTTACTAGTATATAATGTTGATTGATGGCCAATGAGGAACCATTATGTTCTAAGCTCATGCTTGGTAAAGTTTGAGAGAAATCATGTTTCACTCATTTGTGTGGTAAGGACCTACCACCATCACTAGATGAGGGACATTTAGATCTAATCCATGTGATCTATTTCTTATTGTTGATTTTTATGTAATTAAGATGTTGTGATAGTTGTATTGTATATTTTATGTTTTAAAATATAGGTTCTTAAGGTGGGTGGGTGTATGTGTATGAAGAATCTACTCTTCTCATGTTCCAAAAGACTTTTTTTCCTAGCCATATACTTGATTCGATTTATTTATGTAGCGAGGGACCTAACCTTTTCATGGTCAATATAACATTTGGTTATGTATTACAGTGCATGCATGGTTTTCTCTTTTGTCCTTAAAAGTAGTGATTATTTTTAAACAGAAAGTAGTGACTCATTGGATAGTAGGTGTTTTATGAGATTATAGTGCATGGTACAAAAACAAATAATGGGTATAAATTATGGGATGCATGGACAACTAGATCAAATAGAAATAAACAACATTTTTTTACTAGTATATAATGTTGATCGATGGCCAATAAGGAACTGTTATGTTTTAAGCTCATCCTTGATAAAGTTTGGGCGAAATCGTGTTCCACTAGTCATTTGTGTGGTGAGCACCCACCACAATAATTAGACAAGGAAAATTTAGATACAATCCATGTGATATATTTCTTATTGTTGAGTTTTATGTAATTACGATGTAGTGATAGTTGTATTGTATATTCTATGTTTTAAGTATAGGTTCTTAAGGTGGGTAGGTCTATGTGTATGCAGAATCCACTCTTTTCATGTTCCAAAATACTTTTTTTCCCAACCATACACTTGATTAAATTTATTTATGTGGGGAGGGACCTAGCCTTTTGATGGTCAATACAACATGTGGTTATGTAGTACAATGCATGCATGGTTTTCTCTTTGTCCTTAAAAGTGGTGAATATTTTTAAATAGAAAGTAGTGACTCACTGGATAGTAGGTTTTTGATGAGATTATAGTGCATGGTATAAAAATAAATAATGGGCATAAAGTATGGGATGCATGGACAACTAGTTCTAATAGAACTACATTATTTTTTTACTAGTATATAATGTTGATCGATGGCCAATGAGGAACCATTGTGTTATAAGCTCATGCTTAATAAAGTTTGAGCGAAATCGTGTTCCACTCATTTGTGTAGTGAGCTACCATCACCATCACTAGACGACGGACATTTAGATCCAATCCTTGTGATTTATTTCTTATTGTTGAGTTTTATGTAAATAAGATTTAGTGATAGTTGTATTGTATATTTTATGTTTTAAAATATAGGTTATTAAGGTGGGTGGGTGTATGTGTATGCAGAATCCACTCTTGGCATGTTTCAAAAGTCCTTTTTTTCCTAACAATATACTTGATTAAATTTATTTATGTAGGGAGGGACCTAACCTTTTGATGGTCAATACAACATGTGGTTATGTAGTACAGTTCATGCATGGTTTTCTCTTTTGTCCTTAAAAGTAGTAAATATTTTTAAATAGAAAGTAGTGACTCATTGGATAGTAGGTTTTGATGAGATTCTAGTGCATGGTACAAAAACAAATAATGGGCATAAGGTATGGGATGCATGGACAACTAGTTCTAATAGAACTAAACAACATTTTTTTACTAGTATATAATGTTGATCGATGGCAAATGAGGAATTTTTATGTTCTAAGCTCATGCTTGATAAAGTCTGAGTGAAATCATGTTCAACTCATTTGTGTGGTGAGCAGCAACCACCATCACTAGATGAGGGACATTTAGATCCAATCCATGTGATCTATTTCTTATTAATGAGTTTTATGTAAATAAGATGTAGTGATATTTGTATTGTATATTTTATGTTTTAAAATATAGGATCTTAAGCTAGGTGCGTGTATGTGTATGCAGAATCCACTCTTGTCATGTTCCAAAAGACTCCTTTTCCTAACTATATACTTGATTAAATTTATTTATGTAGGGATGGACCTAACCTTTTGATGGTAAATACAACATGTGGTTATGTAGTACAATGCATGAATGGTTTTCTCTTTTGTCCTTAAAAGTAGTGAATATTTTTAAATAGAAAGTAGTGACTCATTGTATAGTAGGTTTTTTATGAGATTATAGTGCATGGTACAAAAACAAATAATGGGCATAAAGTATGGGATACATGGACAACTAGTTCTAATAGAACTAAACAACATGTTTTTACTAGTATATAATGTTCATTGATGGCCAATGACGAACCGTTATGTTCTAAACTCGTGCTTGATAAAGTTTGAGCAAAATTGTGTTCCACCAATTTGTGTGGTGAGCACCCACCACCATCACTAGACAAGGGACATTTAGATCCAATCCATGTGATCTATTTCTTATTGTTGATGTTTATGTAAATAAGATGTAGTGATAGTTGTATTGTATATTTTATGTTTTACAATATAGGTTCTTAAGGAGGGTGGGTGTAGATGTATGCGAAATCCACTATTGTCATGTTCCTAAAGATTTTTTTGTTGTTATATGAAGCCTAATCAGACTTGGAGGTTAAATTATCCCCTTCTATCAGCGTAGTTTCCCCCCAAATTATTCAATGGGGGTTTGGGGGCATAGCCCCCAAGGCGGGTTCAAGGGGCAGTGCCCCATGCGAGCTCCCTAATGCGGTATAGGGTGGGTTGAGGGGCAGTGCCCCTGCAGGGGGTTTTCAGGGATAGCGCCCCCGAAAGCTCAAATGAATTTAATTATTTTATAAAGTTGTCAGGAGTTATTTTTTCTATTGGCTGACATATACTAACCTTATTTTTGTAACCGACACAAGTCTTGATAAAACGGTTAAGGGTTAGGGTTTTGGGTGGAGATTTTTGTAGCATTTTGCAATGATATTGAGTTGCAAGAGATTGTTGGTTGTAATCTATTTGGTTTGTTGGATAATAATATTGGACTCTTTGTTTGGTAGATGTAGCCCAAGTTTAGGTGAACCACATTAAAAATTGTCTCTTCACTGTTATTATTTATGTGTTTTCATCCCTCTATTTAATCTTTATTTGTATTTAATTGATATCTTTTGCATGCAATTCCTAACAAGTGGTATTAGAGTGAGGTTGTGTTCAATTATCATCTACAAGAAGGTCTCATGGTTGAGTGGAAGTCTCATGGTTAAGTGGAAGCAATGGCGAACAAGGGTAAATTGAAGGAAGAAAAATTCATTCGATAGAACTATCAGTTATAGAAGATGCAAATGGAGGATTATCTCTATCAGAAGGATTTATGAGGTCATTGGAAGGAATAGCCAAGAAAAGCATAATGAGTGATGAGGATTGGAATATTCTAGACAAAAAGGCACTAGGAACCATTCGGCTGTGTCTGGCACCATCTATGGCATTAAATATAACAGAGATGAAGATAACAAATCAACTGATGAAAGCTTTGGATAAATTATATGAAAACCCATCAGCCTCAAATAAGGTATTTCTCATGAATTGTTTGTTTAATTTGAAAATGAGTGAAGGTGGATCTATGACAGATCATTTAAATGAGTTTAATACAATTACCAGTCAATTGACTTTTGTAAAGGTAAATTTTGATGAAGAAGTTAGAGCTCTCCTGATATTATGTTCTTTGCCTGAAAGCTGGAATAGTTTGGTAATGGCGGTTAGCAACTCTGTTTCTATTTCAAATACCCTAAAATTTGATGATGTTGTTGGTGTTATTTTGATTGAGGAAATTCGTAGGAAAAGATTAGGTGGATCCAAATCAGGTAGTGTTTTGAATGCAGAAAGCAGCGGCGGATCAGAGGAGAGAGGAAAAGGTTCTAGAGGTCATGGGAAGTCATGAGGAAAATCAAAGGACAAGAGGTCCCAATCCAAAGGACCGAAATATTGTTGGCAGTGTGAGAAACTAGGTCATCTAAAGAAAGATTGTTGGTTTGAAGAATAAAGAAGGAGACAAACAAGAAGGTAATAAGGAGGCAAATGTAGTAAGTAATAAAACTGAAGATGATGATGTAAGTAATAAAACTGAAGATGATGCTTTGATTCTTTCCCTAGATAATGCTGATGATTCATGGGTTTTAGATTCAGGGGCCTAATTTCATGCTACACCCCATAGAAGGTATTTTCTTGATTGTGTCCAAGGGGATTTTGGGTTGGTTTATTTGGGAGATAATGAACCCTGTCAAATTGTTGGAAAGGGAATAGTTAAGATTAAGTTATTGAATGGGAATCATTGGCTACTACAAGAGGTAAGGCACATTCCAAGGCTGAGTAGAAATTTAATGTCAGAAGGGTAGCGAGGTGATGAAGTTTGCACAGTTACTTTTAATGATAAAAATTGGAAGGTTTCAAGAGTTGTCTTGATAGTAGCAAAAGGTGTGAAAGTAGGCACCTTATATCTTTGTACAGGTCATACTGTTCCTTCTACTTTAGTTTTTGTTGAGAATACCCAAACAAGTTCAGGAACAATTGTTGTGGGTTCGCAGGAAGAGATTAAAATAGTTGTTGTAGGTTTTGAGACAACATTGTGGCATAACAAACTTGGGCATATGAGTGAAAAATTTATGAAGGTACTTCATTCTAAAAATGTTTTACCAGGTCTAAAATGCATTAATATGGATTTCTATGAAAGTTGTGTGTATGGAAAACAAAAGAGAGTTTTCTCAAGGATGGGAAGCGAAAGAAAGATGAAAAGTTGGAGCTTGTGAATACAGATGTATGGGGACCAGCTTAGGTATCTTCTCTTGGTGGCTCTTGGTATTATATTACATTCATAGATGATGCAACTAGGAAGGTTTGGATTTATTTCCTTAGGCGAAAATCTGATGTATTTGAAATATTTAAGAAATGGGGAAGCTTGGTTGATAATGAGAGGAGTAAAAGATTAAAATGTCTTAGATCTGATAGCGGTGGTGAGTATTGCAGCAAATAATTTGAGGATTATTGTTCCTTTAATGAAATTCATAGGAAGAAAACGGTTCCAGGGACTCCACAAGAAAATGGAGTGGTTGAGCGCATGAATAGGACAATAATGGAGTGTGCAAGGAGCATGAGATTGCATGTTGGGCTGCCTTTAAACATGTGGACAGAGGTTGTCAATATTGTTGTATATTTAATTAATTGAGGTCCTTCAGCTCCTTTGGGTTGTGGTATTCCAGAGGAAGCATGGATAGGTAAGAAGGTGAGTTATACTTTTCTCAAAACCTTTGAATGTGAAGCATTTACACATGTAGATTCTGAAAAATAGAACCCAATGGATGCAAAATCAAAAAAGTATTTTCGCTGGATATGGCATTGATGAATTTGGTTATAGGCTTTGGGATGTTGAAAATCTGAAAATTGTGAGAAGCAGGGATGTTTATTCAATGAGAAGGTGTTGTACAAAGATCAGTTGTAGAAACATGAGAAGAAAGAATAGGATTATGTCGTGTTGGATGATACTCCGGATAGTCATGTTCCAGTGGTTCCTCATGCTCCACAATAGCAACCCGAAATACCACAAACTCTAGTGAATGTTAGATGGTCAACAAGGCTAAATAGACCCCCTAAAATTTTCTCTCCCTCTTTCTATTATATTGTGTTAATAGGTGTTGGTGAACCAAAAGGATATGATGAAGCTATGCAGGTGGATACAAAGGTTCAGTGGGAGCTTGCAATGAAAAAAGAAATGGACTCCTTACGAAAAAATTAGACTTGAAAATTTTGTAAGTTTCCTGCAGGTAAAAAGGCTTTACAAAACAAATGGGTTTATAGGTTGAAAGAGGAAGATGGAGGTAAGCACAGATTTAAAGCTAGGTTAGTTGTGAAACGATTTGCACAGAAAAAAGGCATTGATTTTACTGAAATGTTTTCTCCGGTTGTTAAGATGACTTCTATATACTGTTTTAAGTATTGTGGCTACTGAAGAATTGCATTTGGAATATCTAGATGTGAAAATCGCCTTTCTCCATGGTGATCTGGAGGAGGAGATATATATGGAACAAACCCAAGGATTTGAGGTCAAAGGTAAGGAGAAATTGGTGTGTAGATTGAAGAAGAGTTTATATGGCTTGAAACAAGAACCTCGGCAATGGTACTTGGAATTTGATAGTTTTATGGTTGAGCAAGGCTACAACAGGTGTAATTTTGACCATTGTGTTTATTTTAAGAGGTTGGATAATGATAGCTACATTATTTTATGTTTATATGTTGATGACATGCTTGTAGTGGGATCTAACATGGATCACGTTAGAGAGTTAAAACAACAGTTAGCAAAATCATTTTCTATGAAGGATTTAGGGGTAGCAAAACAAATCCTTGGTATGAAAATTTGCAGAGATAGAAAAAACAAAAAAATGACTCTATCTTAGGTTGATTATGTTGAAAAGGTGTTGCAGAGATTCCATATGGAAAATGCAAATGTTGCCAATACACCTTTTCCTAGTCATTTGAAATTGACTAAGGAGATGTGTCCCAAGACACAAGAGGAGGTAGACAAAATGTCCAAGGTACCATATGCTTCAGCTGTAGGAATTTTAATGGACACCATGGTATTCACGAGACTAGATATTTCACATGTTGTTGGAGTCGTAAGAAGTTATATGAGTAATCCCAGATTGGAGCATTGGAATGCAGTCAAATGGGTTCTCAGGTATTTAAGAGGTACATCCAATAAAAATTTATGTTTGGGGTCTCTAATAGTGATTTAGCAGGTTATGTAGACTCAGATTTGGTAGGGGATATTGATACCAAGTGGAGTACTAAAGGCTATGTCTTTACTATAGGTGCAGAGATTCCATATGGAAAATGCAAATGTTGCCAATACACCTTTTCCTAGTCATTTGAAATTGACCAAGGAGATGTGTCCCAAGACACAAGAGGAGGTAGACAAAATCTCCAAGGTACCATATGCTTCAACTGTAGGAATTTTAATGGACACCATGGTATTCACGAGACTAGATATTTCACATGTTGTTGGAGTCGTAAGAAGTTATATGAGTAATCCCAGATTGGAGCATTGGAATGCAGTCAAATGGGTTCTCACGTATTTAAGAGGTACATCCAATAAACATTTATGTTTTGGGGTCTCTAATAGTGATTTAGCAGGTTATGTAGACTCAGATTTGGCAGGGGATATTGATACCAGGTGGAGTACTAAAGGCTATGTCTTTACTATAGGTGGGACAACAGTGAGTTGGATCTCTAGGTTGCAAAAGGTGGTTGCTTTATCCACCACAAAGGCAAAGTATGTAGCTGCAACAGAGGCAAGCAAGGAGATGATAAGGCTACAATCTTTCATGAAATAATTGGGTAAATGACAAGTTAACAGTTATTTGTTTATGGACAACCAAAGTGTCATTCATCTTGCAAATAATTTTGTCTTGCATTCAAAGACAAAACACATATAGTTGAGGTATCACTTCATTCAGCCAGTGTTGGATGATGGACAGTTAAGGTTGGAAAAGATACATATAGATGAAAATCTAGCGGATATGGAGAAGTTGATCTCCTCTTTAGCTTTGGTTGGTCTTCAATACTGAAAACAATAAAAACAGAACAACAAGGTCCACAATGTTTCATTCCAGTGGGAGCTACAGGGTGAGCGTTGTTATGATTAGTCTCCAAGTGGGGGAACGTTATGTTGTGGAGTCTGATCAGTCTTCAAGTGGGATATTGTTGTCATATGGAGCCTAATCAGACTCGGAGGTTAAATTTTCCCCTTCTATCTGCACAATTTCCCCCCAAATTATTCAACAAGGGTTTGGGGGCAGAGCCCCCAAAGCGAGGTCAAGGGGCAATGCCCCTTGTAGGCTCCCTGTCATAGTACGGGGTGAGGTCAAGGGGCAGCGCCCCCATGGGGGTTTTCGAAGGTAGTGCCCCCAAAAGCCAAACAAGTTTATTATTTTATAAAGGCGTTGGGAGTTATTTTTTCTATTAGCTAACATATTCTAACCCTATTTTTGTAACTGACATAAGTCTTGATAAAACAGCTAAGGGTTAGGGTTTTGGGTGGATATTTTTGTAGCATTTTGCAATCTTGATAAAACTCTTTAGGTGTTAGTTGAAGTCTTCCGCTATGTAATCTGAGGTTTTGATATCTTGTTGCATCTTATGTGTTGTAACTTTAGAAAAAAAAAAATTTGCACTCTATTCTTGAGTTATGGCTTAATCCCTTTGGGGTTTCCTGGCGGGGCATTACATTTGGTATCAGAGCCCATGTTACAAACATTGGGATCTCTGGTGTCGCATGTGCCCTCTATTTGTGTGAGGTGTATCGACCTTATGTGTATGCTTATCCTCCTTTTGCATGTGAGTGATTGAGCAGACCTTAGCTTGTGTGTAACGTGTGTGTTTACACCTTGTTTTCGCCTTCTTGATGTTGGTGTTTGAGTGCTTATATGTGCATTGTGTGCTTATTGACATTTTGGTCTACGATTACTCTTATTTGAAAGAGAGTCGTATGTACCTTCCTTATTGAGTGTTGTACTCTTTAGACTAATCCATTTGGATTGGTCCGTGCTTGTCTTGAATCTGAAAGTGCGAATTGTGTTTGTTAAAAGATTATGATCTAGCCTATGTGGTCCACTTGAAGGACTAATATGGCAATTATCGTATGCTTATTTTGTAGAAAATTAAATGATCATCGCCATTCCTCTCTCTCTTTCTGGAAATTAAAATGATTAGGATATGAGTAATTATCTTTGATTCGAGTTTCCTTGTTTGTAAGAGAGAAAAGGTGTGACTTCTTGAACCCTTGTATGAGCGTTATGATGCTTATGTTTTAGATTATTAAAGGGCTATGGGTTTAAAAATGTATATTGGTTATTGGGAGAAAACTGTATGTGTACGTTTAAAGAATTCTCCATGTGTATCTTGTAGGAGTAGCATGACTAAATTCTACCTTAGTAAGGTGCATTGCTATGCGAATAGTCAAATTATGTGAAACTGCTTGGTTTGTATAAAGAAGTGTTAAAAGGAGCATGTTATTGAAGCTTCGAGAGAGTATTAATGTGCTTCCCAAAAGATTGTCTTATGTGTTTCATTAAACCAGTTTGATTGAAGATTTATTTTAGCAAATGCTCCATTGAACTCGCTTTTGGGTATATATAATTACCTTAATGTGTTTAGAAAGTGCGAATAAAAAGCTTGTTTGAGGTGCGTGCATTAATATGTTTTATTTGGGTAATAGCTCCTTGCTTATCCTTGATCGTAATGTGATCTTCTCTAATAGGTTGCAAATTATGACATGTGTTTGAATTGTATTATTATTGTAGGTGAGTGTTCTTTTGAGGTCTTGCATTATCGAAAAGATTGCTTCTCTTGATCTCTGTTTTGTTTGGAAAACTAGAACCTCCTGTTGCAACCATAATTATTGGAAATGTTTTGTTAGGCTGATTGTCATCCTTTAACGGTAGCGAAATGAAAACCATGTAATTGAAATGATAGGCTTATAGTGAGAAAATGTATATTATAGCGTGATCTTGATTGATCTTGTGTTTTGTAGGAAATAGTTTGGTTATCAAACTCTCTTTCCCTTCTCTTTGCCTAATCATAAGATTTTTAGAAATGGTATTAAAGAAAGTATTGATGTAAATAGAGTGTTTATAAAACATGTAAAATTGTTGTTTGCTTTTGGCTTCTTAGTGATAGATGAAAGTCTTAAGCTTTAGAAATGAATTTGAATAGCTAGTAATTTAATTATGAATGCTTAGGGAGATTCGAGAAAGCTATAGGAATGATGTTAATTCCTTATATAATTGTGAATTGTTAATAATTCAGTACTTGAATCTAGAGTAAACTTGCTTCAGTTAATTATGTAGGAAGCATAATTGAAATCTTCCTTGTATAGATGTTAGCGTACTGAAAAGTACTCCCCGTAATGTGACTAAACCAGTGCTGGTGTATTTGTGTGTATTGTGAGAAACCAGTGCTTATTATTTGTGCCCATGGATTGGTGAAGTAATCGACCATGGAGGATATGTTGCTTGTGAGTATGGGAAACCATACTGTTTATGTAATGTTGCTTATTTGTTTCCCTGCTGAGTACCAAACCTCGGGTTGTGGGTAACTCGGTATGTTAAGGGGTAGTATTCGAAGTAACCGTTCCTTGAATAGTATGGATTGGCGTACGAGTAATATCGACGCGAAGCGACCTTAGCTTCTCTACTTCGAGGAATGATATAGTTGTACTACCTAAACTGTATCAAAGGTGTACTCAATACTTTCCCTTTTGATGAACCTATTTATAGGTTTATGTGTGCCAGCTTATTCCTCTCCTTTATTTGAGCATATAGATGGCAGTTTTTGAGCATATTGTTGGATTCTTTTGGAGCATCTGTTGCCTTGTCTTCATGAGAGGCGTGTTATTGTTCTTACATAAGTGGCCAACTGACCAGTGTTGGTAGACTTGTGGGTAGACCTTAGCCATGTATACCTCTAGCTAACGGCGAGTATCCTGAGAGGAACATCGCTATGCGGAGTGTGACCAGCGCGTGCCTTATCCGCGGGGTACACTGCCATGCGGGATACATCCATTGCGTGTTTTGTCCGCTTGGAGTATTGCCATGCCGTGCGGAGACACGATGCGGGATGTGGTAGACATTTCCATGCGGCCTACCGCTAGGTATTGGGTAGAGCCATGCCACGTGACGACGTGATGCGGGGTGATGTCGAGGTGCACACTGCCATGCCATGTGGCTGTGTGACTTGGCCACACCACATGATGAGCTACTAGGATAGCTAGACGATTGTTCCTTCCTTCCTCGTGGGTGGCTAGCTATTAGTCACGTAGTGATGTAATGTGCAATTGTGATTTTCTTTTAATTATTTAATTATTTCTTTGTGGGCCAGCAATTTATTCTACTTTGACTGTGAAGGTTGAGCCACGATCTTGTGATCTTTTGCACTTTTGATTTGGTGTTGAGATTCCGGATTATTTTCTTGCCTTACTGTTGAAATTGAGGATTTATTATCTTTAATCTTGTGTACTTTGGTGGCTTAACTGGTTTATCCTTATTGTTTCGGATGCTGGTCTTGTGTTGCAATGTGAATTCCTCTCCAAGAACGTAGGAGACGGGCTTGGATGAGTGTATACGAGGAAGTAGACGCAAGGAACCTTGAGGATGGGGGTAGGTGAGGTTGTAATGCAGCTAGTATCCACTACCTACCTATGTGTGGTGACTATCTCTTGGAGGCTAACCACCTTGCACAACAAGGGATATTCACAAAGGTCTTGTATGGAAGGTAGCACCGCTATGGTGTGCCTAGCACCATCAAGCCTTTGAGTGAGATATTGGATTTTTATGATCATATTGTTGTTCTGAGATCAGGCATAGAGATGCTGATCGTGCATGTTATCCTATGACCGAGCATTAGTCATGCTCACATGTGGCCTTTTCTGTTATGCATTCCAGTTTTGTGGATGGTTATTGCTTATATCATGGAGTAAATTGTGTTAGCTTGTCGCTATGTTATGGGACATAGTCTTTGGAAAGGTTTTCTTATGCCTGGCAAGCGTAACAATTGAGTTATTTATGTTGCTCTTATTTCATGAAAGTTAATTTGGTGGTAGAAATTGATATTTTGAGCTAGTTCTATGTTATTGATTTTATGAAAAAGATGGATTGGTAAAGGAAATTGATCATTATGGCATGTTTTCCTGTCATTTTGGTCGATGATTATGGTAATTGTTGTTTACCTTCTTGTAATGCTTTAATTTGGTGTAATGAAAGGAAGAAAATTCTTGTTTCTCCGCTATGATTGTGGATAATTCCTAGAATATTGTAAGGAATGTATGGTTTTAGATGTATCTTGCCAATGGATAATGGCATTTGTAAAAGATTTTGTAATAACATTTCATTTATTTATGAAAAGATTTCTATGTGCAATTTGATCTTTGTTGAATGAGTTTCAGGGCTGATGCGTACGACATGTTCTCCATCTAGCCTTACGACTTCCAGGAGTAAGTCGGAACCTAAGGGGGGGAGAATGTAGTAACCCTACCGTAATCGATCTCTAATCTTGGTTTAATCTTAGTTAGATTATCTTAATATTATGTTATAGTCAGATGTTGATTTTACGCATAGCTATTGATGTGGTTTTCTCTCTAGTCATATGCAAGTTGTTAGTGTACCTATCTCGTGGTATTAACATCAGGCTAACGTTTTCATTAAATTCTACATATGTATGTATGTATGATCTTTGGTTGCAGGAGATTTCAGGTACGAAGTCGCATGAGGGCGAGGTTCGTCGTCACCTGGTTTTGCAGGTTTGAGCATACCTTTTTAATCCTTAGAGTTGGATTAGGTGGTCGTAAGACCCTGGTCGACCTTAGTCGTGCTCAAGTGAGCATCGTCAGTCGTCGTTGGTATTCCCTTCTTGTTTGGGTTTGCGAGTCGTCTGTTTGGTTGACCTTCTCATTTTGCGTGCTTGGTGTGCATGGTTAAAATAGTTAATTAGTCCTTAGTTATTATCTTGATTAAATATGTAGTTGTGCATTAGAGGTTAATGGGCTAGATTAATCGGGAATTCGTTATGCGATTTTCGTTGTTAATGAATTGCCTATTTTTAAATTGGAAGCAAATTTGATTTAATGATTGATTTGGAATATTAAATGAATTTATATATGTTGTTGAAAAGGAAAGTTTAGTATTTAATCGCAATAGACGTAATTGCATTCTGTTGGATTCTGAAATTTGAAAGGTTAAATTTGATTAGATGAGAAATCGAATTTTGAATTGAAAAAAAAAGCAAGTTTAATTTGTTGTATAGTGAGAAAAGGAATTATTTGGTGAATTATTTGTAAATAAAATTTTTAATTCCAAAAATAGAAATTTTGGGTCAACTCTTCCATATAACCCAAATTTGGGAAAATTGGAGAGGATGGACATTTTTGGGAAATTTTTGGTTGGAAAGAAAATTGGGAATGAAATTGGAGGTTTTGGGAAGGAATGATGCTGGATCTGGCAGGTGGGCTCTCCTTCAGCCATTCCAGGATTGCGTATTAAGGTAGGATTCTGAATTTGTTATTGAAAAATCATTTGATTATCCATTTGAGTTTGGCTGGAGATTTTAAATTGAGATGTGTTTTCATCATTGCTATTTGGGGGTTTGAATCCCTTTGTTATTGGGAAGGAGGAAAATCACCCAAGAACTTGAACCGAACCAGTCCCTTTTAAACCGAATTTTTATTTGAATCGAAATTGCTTATCAAATTGGGTGATGGGCATTTGTTTTAGTTTTCGGACTGGGTGTTTTAAGGGAAATATATTTATATTAAAAACCCGGGCTGTGCGTTTTGTTTTACTCCACCTGGGCGTTTTAATCAAATTTGTTTTTATTAAATTTCATACTGGGAATGTAACCGGACTGTGTGTTTTAATTAGCAACATATTATAAAAATGCCGAACTGTGTGTTCGAAGAAAGTTTCAAACGCTTGTTATCAAACCTGGGCGTATTTGTTTATTGTTCGGACTGTGTTTTGGGGATGGGAGGCGGGGAGCGGAGCTCCACCCGCTCCCTCTCCCCTCCCCCGCGCGTCCCCCCACTTCCTCCCTATCGCCCCCGCTCGTCCTTTGTTTTCCCCCCCCCTTCGCTGGTGCTTAAGACCTTGCCGCGGCACACTGCGGTGGCCGCAAGGCCGCAGTGGCCGCAGGGCGCCGCGGACCTGCGGGCACTGCAGCGGCGCCACCCGCATGGGCTCCCCTGCGGTTTCGGTGTGGACGGCGGCTAGGGTTAGGGCACGGCCCGCCCAGCTCGCCTCCCCACTTATTTTTTTTTTAATGCGTTTTGTGGTTTTAAACATGGTTTAAAAAGAATGGTTGTTTTAATGTATATTTTGTTTAGTATTTTTAAAAAAAAAAACATATGATAGTATATCATTTTAATGAGAGTATTTTTAATGTTAAGTTTAATTAGTTTTAATCTGGATTAAGGTGGCATATAGTGGTAAATGTTAATTAGATATGGATTAATCTTATAATGGGTTTATAAGAGAATTAATTATTCAATCCCATTTCTCGACCTATGCTCCTTTCCTGATTAAGTTCTAAAACTGTTGATTTTCGCAATTGAATATTGTTGCTTGTATTCCGATTGATCTTGGATTTATAAATCTAGATCTTACTTTCTAGCTGATTAGGGAAGTTGGCTAATTGAGGTAGTATTGTTTAAAAACGAATGGAATAATATGTTTTTGGAAATCGTTGAAATACGATGTAGTTACTAATTGATGTTGTTAAATATCTTAATTGATAGATTAATGGTTGTCTGAGTTTTACTAATATGAATTTGGTTTAAAAACTTGTTATGACTTTATATGTCTGTTCGATGCTTTGAACCTTAAGAGTTAGAAAACCAAGAACAACTTATCCCTTGATGAGGTAGATAATGTCATGCCCACTTTTGGACACGAACGGAAATTTATTTTTTTTTAAATACTTAACTAATTATCGACTAACAAATTTAAAATAATGCAACTTAGTGCGATTAACTTAAGTAAATAATTGCATTTTGGGGTAGGTCTTGACTATAATCGTGTCGATCAGGTAATAAGGATAACTAAGTTATTTCTCGCGCTAAAACTTCTCCCAAAAGGACATTCACTAATCTTCATAAATTATTAATTAGAAATTTCAAGTATGGCGTTTACTCCCGAATTAACTCTCTTTATGAATTTTGCTTAATCATTCCTATCCTTCTAGGATATTTAGATTTATTTATCCTGGTAATTTAAAAACATTTTATTTAATTGAAACCCCTATATTTAAAATCACTTTATAATCTTTTTTTCCGATTTGACCCTCTTGGCCCTACAAGGACTTAACGTTTATACCCCTTTATTATTATTTATTCCTTTTTTTTTTAAAAGCTAAGCTACTTAAGAATTAAAATCCCTCTTATAAAGTTACTCCTACATTCATTAGTAATTTTTTTTTAAAAAAAAGGGGAGAATAACATTACTTAATCCTAAGAACAAATGCTTGAACCCAATTTATTAAAGAAGTTAATCCCCCTCAATAAATTAAACCCTCTTATACACTTGTCAAGATTTGTAAACTTAGTTTAACAACTAATTAGTTTAAACCTTAATAAATTTCGTTTTAAGTCTACTTATATAAACATATATATATATATATATATATATATATATATATATATATATATATATATATATATACCTATATGTATATAAATATATATACATATACGTATATGTATATATATATGCTTTATATCATTATTTATATGTGTTTAGTTATAACCCACATATATGTGAGTTCTTTTTTTTCTATTATCTTCTAACCAGGGGGGGGGAGTGAAAAGCCCCATTTAAATTATTATATTAAGTTTCCCGAGAATGTTTTTTTTTTCCTTTATTTACTCCTCTCTTTTTTTTTTTTGAGTAATTTAATCATGTGTGCCCTAACCCGAATATAGGGTTAGGGCTTGCAAAAGTAAATGTTCTTTTTTTTTTATTTGTGAGTGTGTGCAGGTGAAGGGGGAGTCGGCGGCCACGAAAGGCACGCGCAGGGGGCGGACCGAGCCAAACCCCAATGTTTTCGAGCGATTTTGGTGCCGGTTCCGAGCGCCGTTCAAAGTTTTTATTTTTTTGTTAAACTTTCAGCAAAATATATTGGAAGAGGGAAGGTCGAGCGGCAGCCGCTGCGGCACCCCGCAGGGAGCGGCCGCCGTCCACTATTCGTGGCGGCACCGCTCACTGCGGGTGGCCACAGTGGCGGCCACCGCCGCTGTGTACCGTCGCAGTGGCGGGCTACGCCCTGCCCACTGCGGCGGCCCACAGCGAGCGGCGCCGCTCGCTGCGACCTCCGCAGGGTGCCGAGGGTGCTCGTTGACAGTTTGCATTTGCATAGTGCGATTTGCTCCGCGATTAAACGGGGTTTAAAACCCTCGGTGATTTTTTAATACGGTTTTGTTTTGTTTTAAAAGAAATTATATATATATATATATTCGTATATATATATATATATATATATATATATATATATATATATATATATATATCTCTGTTCTGGTAAAATTAACATGCATAATATCTTCTGTAGAAACAGGCAGATTCTAATGATGGAACAATTATATATATATATATATATATATATATATATATATATATATATATATATATATATATATATATATATATATATATATATATATATATTACACATATATATTACACATATATATATATATATATTTATATATCTGTATTTAATCTTATTATCTGTTTTTTTTCTTTTTTTTCTTAATATTAAATCTGGGACAAAACTTCACTGTATTCTTTTATTATACTGATTTGGGAAAAACAGAAAATAATATATTTATATATCTATCTATCTATATATATATATATATATATATATATATACATATATATATATATATATATATATATATATATACATATATGTATATATATATATATGTATATATATATATATATGTATATATATATATATTTTGTATGGTACCATTTAAACTGCTGGAAACTCTTTTTTTTTTAAAACCTAAAAAAAGAAACCATTCATTTATTCATAGCAGTCTGCTTAATGAGATAAGGATCTATTTGTAAGTATATATATTTTTTTTTTGCAAGGAATAAACTATTTTAACAATTTTCATTTCTGCAATAACAGAAAAATATAAAAGTCTGTTTTTGAATAAATTTACAGCAGCATGTCAACTAAAAGGAACATGAAATTACAGCTAGTAATAATTTTCAGGTTTCCCAAAATGCAAACATTTCTCTCTTTTCTTTATGCAAAACATTTTAAATCAAGATGCTACCATCATTTTATTTTCTTTTGCAAACTACAAGTAGGTAAAATAAGTGTCTTCATTGACAATGCAAATACAAGCTAGTTTTGAGTACAAAATAAACATGAGTTCATATGGGATGAAATCCCAGCAATACTCTTTCTCTTCATAATAATATTGAAAATAATACAACTTTTTTTTGAAAGAGAATACTACTACATTGAATGCTTCCATTTCTTCCCTATTTTTTTTTTTTACATTTTTCTGCAACAAAATCAGCCACATAGCTCTTTAATCCATCTTTCCCCATACCCATGCAACCTGCAACAAAACACATTTTGACCATGGGAAGCTCACCTCCCAGCCTAGGCTTACTAGAAGCCACCCCCGAGCTTGGAGAACCAAGCACTAGACGGGCTACAAACATGCAAAACCACTATAAACACATAGGAACACATTTACAAACAAATTTCCCCTTCCCAAGCTTCACATTCACCACTTTCATGGTGACTCTTCCATGGGTGGAAGTGGACCAAGTACCTATTGGGAGAATGCATGCCAAAAAAAAACAATACTACATTAGCCACCTCATGGCAACACAATGCAACCCAAATACTTTCACAACCTTATGCCCCCCCAAAAGGCTCAAGGCCATATATGATCCCCTTATGACCCCCAAATGCATACACAAGGCTATGCATCAAGGGTCACCAAGGACTCCCTTGAGAACACTCTCCATAAGGAGAGCCTCTCACCGATGGCTGTCAAACTCCTTCCACCCCAAGATCTTCCTACCCTCCCAAGGATAGGAGATCATGGACACACCCAAAACAATAAGAACACAAACAATTTACAAAGAAGAGAAACTACTCATTTTCAACTTCAACAATAAAAACTTCATAATGCACATTCTTACATTCAACTCTTTGCTTTCACAAAACAACACAAATTAACATTTACCACATAACAAGAGGAGGTAAGAAGTAACTAACCTTATTCTGCCAATAGGTTTGCTAATTTTAGTTGGGGATGAGCTGCCCAATTCCCACTAACTTTCTCCAAAATTCCACTAAAAAATGCCAAACTCCTACTAACTTTTTTTTTTTCCAAACAAGCAAGATCTCCCAGAAAGGAGAGTGGGTGATTACTCACTAAGTTTGAAAAATCTTGCCTAAGAAGGCCTCTCACACACTTCCCAACCCCTTGGGTGAGGTGTGAGTTCCCATTGGTTGCCCTTCCCAAACTCTTGCACTTTACTAAAATTGGAAAGGGGAAAGGTGGAAGAGGATGGGGAAGAGAGTTTAACTCCTAAAGGGAAGGTTCTCTATCCTAGGGAGAACTTTCTAAGTTCAATTTTCGTGCATCTTGGAATTACCACTTTTTGAAGTGACTTCATAGTCACATGGGAGAAGCCACATGTTGCAAAACACCCCTAACCCATAGGTATACCCTTAGGACCTTTGGAAAAGCCTAAAAACTTACCCTAGGAGTCCATTAAACCCTTTGGAAACTCCACTGAAGTTTACCTACGGGTCAAGCATGAGTTGACCACTCCCATGACTCCCTACCCAAGACAAATTTGGGACCACACTCATGTTTTTGAATTGGCTTTGGTAGAAACAAAACTCCCTCCAAGAGACAAGTCAACATCAATGACACTTAATCAGCACATGTGTCAAGTGACACAACAAAATATAATATAAAAATCACACATGGAAAATTGGTCTCTTGAAGGATTACATAATTACATATAAATTAAATTTTACACTCAAGCATTATACACATCACAAATAAAATACATTACAAGGGGAGGGGTGTTGTCTCTCCAAATAGACAACTCCCGGCTTAACAAACGCACATTGGTCTAGGCTTGATTCTCCATAAATTCCATGGTCACATGGATAATTTTCCTGCGCATCTCGATTAACACATTAGTAGCTCCAAATAATCACAATTATTCATAATCAAATACATGGATTCCATTGCAAATCAAACACTCATACATCAACAATAATCCAATTCCTCATTTGTTTTCACATTCAATTTCACATAAGCAAACAACATAATTTCCCAAAAATGAACCATTCATAAATATGCATCATTTTTTCTTTCATCAAAATAAAATCCTGCAAATGACATTCACCATCATAATGTAATTCTATTCCAGTAACATATCTAAGGTTCCATAATCATCATGCATGAAATAAAACATCAACAAATATCAGTGCGGTCCAAATCATGGTATCATATGTGTTCTAAGTCCATAATGCATAAAATAAAGCATCCATAATAGTCTCAATATGCAAATAACTGAAAATGTCAAACTGAATCGGGGTAGGGCCTCACAGATAACTGTAAGCTGATTTAGATCTTGTAGAAAACTTGATCGTCTTTTAATGATTAAATCAATTTGAGAAAATATTGTCTTTTCTGATTATTGCCTTGCGAGTTTAATTTCTGTATTCGCCTTTAATTATGAAATGGTATGTTTTGCTTTGTTTAATAGGACCCTGTCGTATGGCATGATTTGGGGTGCCTGTTTCAGTCCTCGATTCCGAGTGGGCTGTCGTATTGTGATGTTGTCATAAGTTGGTCATATCCTCCTTGTGTGTGTGAGTCGAATGACGATTGTGGTTGATCGTTGTTGGTCGGGTCTCTAGTTAGAGTACCGTCAGTAAGTGTTTACCCTTGAGTCGTGTTTGACCAGATGATTGTTTCTCCTTCTTGAACTTCGTTCGTCTTACCATGTGTATTCCTTGGTTTTGAGTTCGTCTGAGTTAGTCTAGTGTCGTATGGGAAAGTGGCTTTCGATTGGGGGCCGCGCCCAAAGTGGCTGCTGGGTAACCCGTCGAAAGTGAGTCTAATAAGTGATAACCTAAGTAGATTAGAAAATAATCTCTAAATAAGATAATGTGCCTCACACATGGGACGAGTGCTATCATAGATTCGACATGCTGTGAGAAGGCCTGAAATGGCAAACCATCTTCCTTGTCTTTGCGAGAGGATGTGTGGGTCCACATAAGGCTTGGATGGGCCGGAAGTTTGGATTAGGTTGCCAGGGTGACCCAGTGTATGGGGCCGGGACCTATGAAGACTTGCCATGGTATCCATACCAGGTTGTGTGATGACACTTGTCCCTACGTTCGCTAGTGTGTTGTCGTTTTGTCCTGTTAGGATTACCTTTGTGAGTCGTCCCTTTGTCTCTGCCCTTGTGAGTGTCGGTTTCATGTTAGACCTTGGGTGGTGATGGCTCAGTTTTATGGATGCTCTCATGGACCTCTTGTTTTAGCTTTGATTATGTTCAGCGGGATCCTATTCTTTTCAAGGATCGTTTATGTATTAATTGACCGATGCGGTCGCTTGTATATTGCTTATGTATCGCCTTGATGGTTGGATTGTAATGGTGTAACCTCTTGTATTCTTAACTTGATTAATTATCAGAGGGGTCTTGCAGTTGCGCAGACCCGGAGATGTAGCCCTTTAGGGGTGAACTCCGAGATCATTATGGTGTTATGTGATGTATTCTATTATGTTTCCTTTATTCAGCTTTATCATGTATGATTAACTTATGTTAGAATGGTTAAGTGGATAATTGGAATTAACTTTTAATGCTTATATTCAGTTCTTTCTTGAATGCCATGTTGATCGAATGCGTAAGTGTTTTAGATGTGATTTATCGTAGATGCTAGTATGCAATCGTCTTTTGAAATGCAATAAGTTGGAATATGAAGGTATGTAACTTAGAGTAATGAACTATACTCAGTTGATGTTAAGTAATTTAAATATGCTTGGAAAGATCTCTTATGTTATGATGAAATTCTAGTGTGTTGGAATATTCGATGTATGATTTGTAATTTTAAATGAAAAGCTTGAATGAAGATTATGAATGGATCTTAATGGATGAATCTTTGTTGTGATTTATATTTCTCTCTTTGAAAGGAATTATCCTGATCATGCATTATCTCGTTATTAAGGTAATTAGCTTATTGGATTAGTCGTGTGAGTTAAGTGAATTGTGAAATTTAAGTAATCTCGTTGGGAAACTCTTTAGGTGTTAGTTGAAGTCTTCCGCTATGTAATCTGAGGTTTTGATATCTTGTTGCATCTTATGTGTTGTAACTTTAGAAAAAAAAAAAAATGCACTCTATTCTTGAGTTATGGCTTAATCCCTTCGAGGTTTCCTGGCAGGGCATTACAGTATACGAGAAAGCAATGTGCTTATTGTATAGGATGCATGTGTTTCCAACCCTAATTATATTCCATAAATACTTTTCTTTCTTGTTAACTCTGATTTACCTCGTACTTTTCAAAACATGCTTTATTTTATATCACTTACTACAATATTTTAATTATTCCATAAAATCAATATATTAATTATGATGAGGTATGAATAAATGTTATACTTCATTTAAAGTTATTTTAAATGTATAGATTATTAACATTATTTCAAAAAAAAAAAAAAACATCATTATAAATATAAATAAATTTGAATCATTCAAACCAGATTAATCCAAAGAATTTTATGGAATACAAATTATTATAAATGTGTCACTATTATGCTTTATATGTCATAAATTATTAACATTGTATTGGTAGATGTTCCAAGGAATAAGTCATTACTTACATCACCATGCAAACACAATTATATTTAACCCTAGATGCCCCACATAGTACAACTTTTAAGCCATTCTCACTGTTGAGAAAAGAACAAGAAAATAAATTTGAAAAAGAAAGCATATTTTCTTTTAGGCAAAAGAGACAAAAGCACTTGTGATTTGTGCTTATTCACTCCAAATATATCACTACTTTGTAAGAATTATAGATAAGAGAGTGACGTGGCAAGTTGGACCACTAGACTCCTCCTTAACAAAGAGAGCGTCTTAAACATATGCCACGTGTGCTTCCACATGAAAGTTTAAAAAAGTGAGCTATATACCTTCAATATTCCCTTCTTCACCCTTGGAAAATCATTCAAAACATATTTGTTTTTTTAGTGTGGGGTGGGAATATTTTGCACATTTCTTTCTCGTGACTTTTTAGATTCTCTTAGTGTATTAGGGTTTTCAAAGAGGTATCAAAGTTGAAGTGTTGGGGTTTTCGAGGAGTTTTGAAGTTTAAATTATTTGTTCTTGTCGAAGACTAAGAATAATAATGTATTTGTCAATGGGACCCTGACTTTTTTGTGAAGTTGAAATATTCTTAATGAGTCCACTAGGGATCAGATCTTTGCTAAGTGCAAGGTTCTGATATCAAACTTATTTTCATGACCCATGTTTAGTCTCTTTATTGTCCTCTTTGACATAGACATTATTTTTTTCTTTAAATTTTTTTGGACCAATGAATATTATAAAAAAGGTATTATTTATGAGTCAATTTTAATTTATTTAAAAGATTAAATACAAAAAGTATAAGGGATTGTTTTTAAACTAACTAATAACAAAATAAAGAAAATTTGCATCTAATAGTTTAAGATATTTTTAAAATGAATAATAAGAAAAAATATTTAATAAAATATAATGAATGTTTATATTTTTAATCTATTTATTTGTTTTGTAGATTACTCAAGAAATGTTATGTTTATAAATTCAAACATCTTTCATCAATTTAAAGTTAAACATATTCATGTTCAAATGTAAATACTAAATTGCACCATATTTAGCGTTCTAATTCTCATTTGATGTTGCCTCTCTTTGATTAACTTTTAGGTTCTTTTATTTTGACTTTAAACATCATTTGCAAGCAAAAACTTTATAACAATTCAGCAATGTCATCTCTAATATGTCAAGGCAATTTAATTAAAAAAATTATATTAGTAGTATTGACAAATTAATTATTCTAACAATAGTACTTTAAACCAACTAACATATTACACATCTTACCAACAAACATCTTACCAATGTAAAGGTTTTGGAGCTCATGTTAGACACAAAATACACTCATTAATTATATCTATTATATGAGCAAACTAGCGATGTTAATGTTCAATGAATGATCTTAAAAATAAAGTTAATAAGTGAGCTATTCTACCTTAGATATTATTTAAATAATGGATTGCTACATGTACCTATTTTTCTCATTTTTATGAAAAATGTTAAACAAATGTTAAGCTATGTCAAATTTTGTAATTGTAAAAGTAGAAAATCAAAAAGATCTAATAGATAAATATCTACCAAAATAAAAAAAATTGTGTTAGCAAGATCCTTTAGATTATTATTATGTAATGATATTTAACAAAAAAATCTATGTAAGTGCTAAAATTATATTGATAAGAACAAATCCAAAGACATCTTCTTATAGGTCATTGTCTCATATTTTTAGTGTATGGTGTTTTAAAATAATCATGTTCCCTAACCAATATTTGATTATAACCAAAATACCCATCAAGAAGTGAAAATGTTATGAACCTAATACTACTTGCAAAAGTTGTTCCATCAAAGACAATGATTAGTGGTCTTTCAAAGAAGCTTTTTTTGAATCTCTAAAATTCACACACAACCTTAACTCTCTATTCTTCTTTAGAAGTACTAATTTTGAAACCCAATATGTTTGTTTAATAGGAAAAACTTTTGTGGCCTCTATTAACTTATTCAATTCCTTCTTTATGAGATGCTCTAATTTTGGGTTTAAACGCCTTTGTTTTTGCCTAATAGGTTTGGCACTTGGTTCTAACTCAATGGATTTTTGTGCTAATTATGAATTAAAACCTTTAATATTTCCATATTCTCATGCAAATACATCATTATATTCTTAACAAATTAAAATGAATGCATGTTTTTCTTCTTGATCTATCAGCCAATCTTCCAAATTTAAGCTATTAAATACAATCATAACAATCTCCTGAAATTACGGAAAAAAAGGTCGAGCACCGTGGCGGGAACGCACATGGTCCGATCAACTTTTTTTGAAATTTTCAGGGATGGATATTACGATGATTTTAAAGCTAACCCCAAAAAATTGGCGAATTTTATGATCTCTAGATGGGAGAAATGAAGGTGCAAATGTTAAAATAGGACCCTATTTGGGTTTTGAAGAAAAAGAGGAATTGGATTGTAATTTCAAAAAAGGGTCAAACCTAATGGATAGGGACACCTTGGAAAATGTTTAGGAGTTTGAATGTAAAGGAAATTGATTTGAAATTCACACAAAATCCAATTAATGTTAAAAATTAGGGTTTGATGACCTAACCACTTTAATTTTGAAATTTGAATTTTGGGAAAAAATGGGGAAATTAAAATTTTGAATTGTAAGATTGAAGACAAATCTGAGAACAATCAAAAATATGAAAATTAAATTAAAATCCAATTTTTTGCACAAGTTCAAGATGATTTTTTAAAATTAGGGTTTTTACAAGTAACCTCTTAATTTTGTAAATTTTAATTGCAAATTGAACAAGACAATGAGGAAATTGAATTTGTCAATCAAAATAATTTTCAGATCTAAGATAACCACAAGCAATTTTTACAAATCACAAGTTCAATTTTAAATTTAAAAACTAGAGTTTTGAATTATTTAACCACTAAGTTTGCAGAAAGTTGAAACATGTAAATGAAAAATAGGCAATTTTGTTCAAAGAAAAGCATGAAAGACGTCGGGTTCACCAAAATGTAATGGTGGGAAAATAGTGAATGATAGATCAAGAAGGAACTACCCTTTTCCTCAAAGAGAGATGAGAGATTCGCTATCGATTACCATTCAAGTACTTTTCACTATGTTACATTAGAAAGAGGAGAGGATAATTCACTAGATTCAATCTCTCCACATGGTAGATTGAATTTTGAATGAATTAAGAATGTTAAGTTGATCCACTCTTCCTTGTTTGATTTGGAAAGGAAATTGATTGAATTATGTAGTGCAAAAGTGACAAAGACTTTATTATAACATGAGATCGGAATATGGGAGGAATTTGTGCACTTGGATCTGGCAATAAAATGTCGAGACGAAGTCACCCTGTGAATTTGAGGAAAAGTTTTCTGGATCGTGGCGGGAATGTACACGGTCCTCCGAAAAATTCATGAAACGAAAAGGGTTTTTTTGCCTCTGCAAATAAAACCCAAATCCGAAAGTACAGTTGTGCACCTGCAACCTACACATAGAAAAGAGAGGAAAATGGGTTGGGATTGGAGGTTTGCCTTTAGGTCAAACCCCAGTTTTGGAATTAACCAAGTAATAAAAGAAAGTACTTGCAAGTAGATGTAAATGAAAGACTGAATTGTAAATCACCTCAAGGGAGGTTGTAGTAGCAATGTTGATAGAAATGCTTGTGTGGAATTGAATGTTGAAATCAATCTCCTCTTCAATGGTTGAATCCTTGACTTGAATGCAACACCTAGCCTTGAAGGGAGACTTGAGAATGCTCAATGCTAGAAAAGAATGCTTGAATGCTCTTGAATGCTTGAATGCTTGATCACTTATGCAACTTGACACACTCCAATCTTATCCAAATTCAACTTCTTGAACTTCAACTTATGCAAATGAGAGGACAAATGCCCCTTAAATACATGTTAGTGGATTTGATTTTCGTCACAAGTTGACATTGGGGGAGTTTCTCATCCGATGCACAACCAACAATGCAACCCAGCCCCTGCCTCGGGCTGATTAATTGACTGCTCGAATTGACACCCCCCATACCCCACCTAAGCTATAGTTCTATGAGGATATGGCTTATTCAAGCCCCCTACTATTCTATTCTAAAGGGCCCTCGCCCGGGGCTGCTTAATTGACAAATTCGAGAGGGGTGGGTGGGAGGAGGAGACGCAAAGGGGGTGGGTAGAGAACAATGAGGTAAATACGAGTAGGCTAAAGTCAATAGGAATAGTACCCACTGAGCATTCCTTTCCTCTAGTGTTATCGAACGCCTGTGCAATGCTGTATCGAAGCCCGTCCAACAATGCTCTTTTCCAAATGCTCATGCAATGCTAAGAGTTAATTGAACCAGTCTATCTATAAATAAAGGTGAGTTAATAGCTAGGTTGTGTTCCTCCTTTCCTGTGCGACCCACCCCAAAATAGGGTAGGGACAAGGGCACCACACCCCTTTCCAACCCCTTTCTCGAGGGCAGAGTGCGAACGGGGTGATGCAGAGACCAAGGAAGAAGCTATTTCCACAAGCTGAGCAATCTTCGGTCTTCGATCAGGCTAGAGGATTCGAATTTGCATGCGTGAGGACCCTAATGTAGTCAAAAATTGCTAGGGTCGCAATTTTATGACACTACACCTTGCCAAGTGCATGAGAAGTTTGTCCTTGTTGTTAGTGTAGGTTTTTATATTTATTTTTCCTACACATTATTAAGCATACATAGGTTAATAAGGGGAATGGTTTATATGAGGACATGTGGCATAGTCCTACATTCACATGTGTCATTCACACCCATATTTGGGTTGTTGACTGTCACACCCTCTTTTGGACTCATTTGCCACCTTCCCATTACCATTTGTTTGTCCCTACCTGAGTTGGTTTGCCAAATGTTTGGCATTTTCCAAGTAAGCACAACTCCCACCTAATTTGGTAATTTGGGAGTTATTATTCCTCTTGGAATTATGTACCCATATTTTCCTTTATTATCAGTACTCACCTCTCCCTTATGAGCTAATTCAGAGCTAACTCAAATGAGTTCATATCAGCTCAGTCAGTACAAGGGAGTGTTGATCATTATTGTATCACTTTGAGTGTGATAATATTATTATTCAGTTATTGCACCATATTCCAGCTTTCATACTCTTTGTTGTTCTCATGTAGAAGGTTGATCTTGGTTTTGCAGGTGATCCAGGGAGATTGAGTCCATCAATGACTCTGACATGGTATCAGAGCTCCTAGATCTGCAAGCCCCTTCTCGAATTTGGGAGACATTCAACATTGAGTTTTTGTTGGGTGCATTTTCAGTCCAAGAGGACATCACTATCGATTCCAGAAGGTTGAAGAGATGAATTTTGATATAAGATACTCTATATATTGTTGAAAGTCAAATTTGAGATAAAATTGCCTGTTGCACGTAATAGGATACATTCAAATAAATATATATATTTTTTCCAGCATTATAAAATTATTTTCCAAAAACATATTTTTTAATTAAAAATGCAGGTTTTTAAATAATTAAAAAATCATTTGAAAAGAAAAATTTTATTAAAAAAAACTTATTTTTAAATCATTATAAAAAAATTATATTTAAAAAGTTTATTATAAACTTTTTGAAAAAAAAAATATAAAACAAAGTTTTAAATAAAAGTCAAAGGGTCTATTTGGGCCCATGTGGGAGCCCTCACACCTTGTATAATGGGTTTCCTTATGGGTTGGGGTTGGGCTTTTAAGCCCCCATAAAAATTTAATAAGTTTTTTCAATTTGCAAAACAAGGCTCAGTGTGCCTTGGAGAATTGGGTGTGGCTCACGTGGAGAGATTGAATAGAGGGTCACACCTATTCTGGCTCCAAAACGGCACTGTCATACAAATGACATGCATCCGGAGCCCATTGACATACATCCCTCCCATGCCCTCCCATGATGCAATGAGTCACGTTCTGGGACCCACCATTGGGTTGATCTAGAGGCATGTTGTCATTTTCCGGTTGACAGAAAGTCTTAACCAACACACTCAAAGCGTTGACTGCTTAGAGTGGTTGGTGTGGGCCCCTCTGACCCGTCCACTTCATCGTTTTCGTCATTCGTAATCCTGCGCAAAGTTTGATTTTTTCAAACTCTTTTCTCCCGCTCGTAAGTCTTTTAACTACAATCAACAACTCTAGCAGTTTGCATTTGCATATGGCCTATGCCAAAATGGGAGCTTTCAAACTAGATATGGATGCCCATCATAACTAGCGAAATGTGGAAGCATAGACAAGCCATGCAATTTGTTACACAGGATGCCTCAAAAAAAATGTGGGCTTGTTAAATGATACGATTGTAGAACATGAACAAAATGCCATTCACAGGTGTAAAGTCGGTCTCTGCATTCTTTGGCAACATCCTCCCTACCTATGCCAACATGAGAGACTCCATCGAGTATGGACATGCGCCACAATGAAGGAAAGGATTTTCCAAATGTTATAGCTACAAATGCCCTCATAAACATGTACACACAGCATGCAAGCACAGACAAGGCATGTGAACTATTTGACATAAATACTTCCAAGAATAGCTTCTAGATGCCATGATTGCAGGTTATGTAAAATTTGGAAGCACAAACAATGCCCTTGAACTGTCTCGTAGAAACCAGACTACCCCAAAGCACCTTGGCAGGAACTTAAAATGTATCTCACCTATGGCCATAAATTGTGCAAAAGAATTAGTATTTTTGTGCATAACTAAATTAATATTATTGTAGACACCAAAAATTGTCATGTCTAATTAAATAAATATTTTATTTATTTAATTATCTAAACCTAATTTTTCTATTAATTAAATAAATCTTTATTTATTTAATTAATTCATTTATCCTCTTCTAGCCTTATTTCTCATTTAAATAAATACATTTATTTATTTAAATTATCCTTTCCTAAATTAAATAAATATTTTATTTATTTAATTATCCTACTTCTTCTATTAATTAAATAAATCTTTATTTATTTAATTAATTCATTAACCTTTTTCTACACATGACACATGTCATTCATCTCTTAATTCATACACTACCTACCTCTTTCATTATTTTACTATTTCTTCTACCTACCCTCTAATCCTAGCCGACCTCTCTTTTTACACCTCTCAATCTTAACCCTCCATTTCATATTGTGTCTTCTATTTAAGGAGATGCTTCCTTCATTGTAAAACCCTAATGATCTTTCATGCAACTTGCTACACTACGATCCTACTTGCAACCACATTTCGTTCTTTGTTGAGCTCTTGTGCATATAAAAATCTGAGAGCAAATATATCAAGCAAGATCAATGGAGATAGGAAGAATGGAGATCAAAACCCTATTGGACATGTGATGGTATAATCTTTGTGATTTTGTCTTATTTTGCATTGTCTTAGGTAATCTTCATATGTTATGGTGGATCTTTGTTCATTGTTAGGCTAGGGTTTTGTGGTTGGATTCATTTAGCCTTTCAATATTGTTATTATTGTTATCCATTTTCACCATACACAATTATATATTTGATTATGTTAAATTATTTTTTACCATCTCTTATCAATATAATGGTAAATTATGTTTTTGATTAGTTAATTATAAGTTTTTTGGTCAAAATTTTATATTATCTCTCTATCCTTTTTTCTTTATATGTAGGTAATCAATGTGGTAAAAAATGTCAAGCTCTAATATTTTTTCTTGTTGATAGTTAATGTAGTCAAGATGAGAAATATTTTATATTAAACTGACTTCTATAAATTAATTCATAGGCTTATGATAGCCAAAGTTATGGCAAAACAAGAATTTCATATAGGTCTTTTAGTAATATCTATGAACAAAACTGATTTTAGATGTAGTCCTAAAATTTGATCCAAGAAATAGTCATATGTATATTTAATTATGTTCAAGGATTGTTGGAAAACAAAATTATAAACCCTAACAAACTCAAAATTGTATATAATTTCCTTTCTATTGAAATCACTAAATGCAAATATGCAACTATATCCAATGAATAAGCAATTCATATTGTGTAGGGGAAAAAGCGAGACTAGGTTAACATGCCCTAATCCTACCTTTTGACACACATTACGGAATACGAAAGAGCCTAGAGGTATCACACAATTGGCTACTTCTTTTTGTGAAAGAGAGAGCCATGGGCTACCTATTAGGATTTCTATTCCTTTGTTGTAATTGAAAGATAAAATGATGCAAGTTCAAGTCCTAATCCCAAAATGCATGTATGAACTAATAACAAGATTGCAGAATTGAGATTAAACAAGGAATGGTTGTAAACACAAGGACAAAACAAGAATGCAGATGCGTACCCAGAGTCAAAATCTGATTGAAAATGTTCGGGATGGGGGCGCGGGCGCCACTGTCCTGATACTGTGCCGGAAACTGCACCTGAAACTGTTGTCTTGCACTCTGGGGAACTATCGGAAATGTTGTCTGTCAGGAGGACCAGGGCACCCAGCGCCTCTGTCCCAAGGACCAGGGCACCCAGCACCCCTATCCTAGCAGGACCAAGGCACCCCACGCCCCTATCCTGGTCTTTTTCTCTGCAATTTGGTGGGAAGGTCGGTCTCAGTCTGCTTCTCTCGGATCTGTAACCTACGGCGTCGTCCGAGTTCTGAAACCTGCACTTATATCTGAAAAGGGTATGGTGGGCAGCTATATAGGGTTTTTCCTTAGTCAAACCCCCACTTCGGTGATTTCCACTGCTACGAATAGCCAAGTTGTATTGTAAAATGTATTGTGTGTGCAGACCTTGTGTGTGTGCAAGATCCTAAAATGCAAATAAGCAAACTAGAGCAACCTAGAAAGTAAACCCTAATTGCTTGTAAATGATAATGTAAATGCTCTAAATCAAGATGCAAAGTGATCTAAAGCATGAATAAGTGATGTATTGAAGCTTATGCAAAGACATGAAAACAACATGAAATCATACCCAACCCCAAGGGAGGGGTACAAGCCAATCTTCAGTCGGTATTCTCCTATTGCTCTTCAATGTCTTCCAAGCCCTAAATGGATAATGAAATTGATAAATGCTTGATAGAGGGATGTTGAATGTTGTTGAAGTCTTCAAAGATCTTCTCTTTCGCTGCATATGAGGTTCCTGAAAACAAAAATTTGGATCCCTTCAAATGAAGAAAGAGAGCTCTTATGTATGAAACCCTAGGTCGTAATTTCGTCTTTTGGCCGACCTAGAGATTGAATCTCCCACCAATTTCTTGGGGTTAAGCTTTATTTTATGATTGGATTGTGCTCCTAAAATTTCGAGAAAAATGTCCGAGACCATGTGCACTCCGGGCGCCACGGTCCCGACAACTTTTCACCAAATTTTCAGGGCCGTCGGATATGATGATTTTAGAGAGAATCCCGAAGTTATAGGTGATTTCAAGATGTTTTGACCCCCGAAACCAAGCCCCCAAGTTCAAAATAGGACTTAATTAGGGTTTTTGATTGAAAATGAAAAGGGCACAATTTAACGAAAGGGCCCAACTTTATGATGTGGAGGACGATGAAATAGGACCTTAGACCTAATTAATTTGATTAATTAAGTGCTAAAGGAGAAATGCAATGCAAAATGTAAAATGCACCAAAGCGGGTGCTAAACTAGGTGTGAAATTGTACCACCCTAGCAAGTGCGTACAATTTACGACGCTACATTTAGCCCCCACTTTAGCGGTCATATGAGTACTACGTGCATATGCAAGCTAAAGTACAGAAAAGTAAACATCATTTGAAAAAGGATATATCCATAAGTTGTCGAACGAAGCCCCCAGCGGTATTTGCAGTACACAATTAGGAACCGCACCCTACAAAACACACATTAGATCACAAAATCACCTAATGCTTACTAAGGAAAGTGATGAAATTTGTGAGTAGCTATATGCCCCCCCTGTTTCAACTTGCTTATTAGGGAGGTGAAACAGGAGAGCATGTTTACTTATGACAAATTGTGTAAGAGATTATTGATGAGGGATGTTCACTGAAAAGGCTTCATCAGAGCACTTTTTGGAACATTCCGAGAGTAGGGGAATGAAAATACGATTCCTACACAACAAACGGTTTGAAAATCGCATCTCCCAAACTCAAGTTATGATGAAATGAGTGATAGAGGAAAATTAGGGTTTTGAAAGTAAAGGTAAAGGAATGAAAGTATATACCTTGAAAGTGAGACTTGCATTTGTCACTTTGTTGATTTCTGAATATTGTTCATTGCAGTGGAGCCCACATAGCCATCATCATGCCTTCACGATGATCAGAGCATTCCACGAGGATTGAGATCCTGTGACAGGCCGTGATCGATGACGAGCCATTAGACGAGGTGAGTTGACTGAACGTTGACTTTTGATTTTCTGCATTTGACTTTCTGTGATCGTTTGCGGGCCCTGGAATCTGACCCTGGGTCCCACCCAGGGTGCAATGGTCCCTTCAGGGCGCCATGGTCCCTGTGGGGCGTCATGGTCCCCTCAGGGCGCCATGGTCCCTTCAGGGTGCCATGGTCCCTGTGGGGCGTCATGGTCCCCTCAGGGTGCCATGGTCCCTTCAGGGCGCCATGGTCCCTGACAAGGCGCCATGGTCCCTGACAGGGCACCATGGTCCCAATCAGGACTTGGCAAGGGATGTCAGGGTTAGCATACGATGTTCGACAGTTTGCATGAATGATTTTGATGATTGAGTACTGATTATACTTATGTTTTTGTGTTGCAGGGTCTCCCATACATGAGAGAGCATACGGCGGGGCAGATTCTTCGCAATTTACGAGATCAGATTCCCCGGCTAACTCAGGCAGAGAGGGATACATTGTCGATCGTGGGTTTATGGTATGTGATCCTCATGTCGGCCATTCGATTTCATCCTGCGATGCTAATGGCACTGATGGAGCGATGGGATCCTGACACATGCACATTCCATCTTCTAGTAGGAGAGATGATGGTTACACTTGAGGATGTGTACTGCATACTTCGTCTTCCTATTAGAGGAGCTACTGTGACATACGTGACCGATCGGTCAGCGGAGGACCATCAGAGAGAGCAGGTATACTGCATAGGGAGAGTCATGTCGAGTGAGATGAGAGGTCGTATCATGGTCAGCTGGCTCTTACATCCTATAGGAGAGGTGCCCCTTGTGAGACGTCTTATGATTGCCATCATAGCACTAGCCGTCTGCCCTAATGGGCGAGGTATGCACATGCATGAGGGTCTCACATGGTGCATCAGAGCTATGGAGAGACACAGGAGAGTATATGCTTGGGGTCGGAGTATGCTTGCACATCTCTATCACGACCTTGAGGAGTATGTGTTTGGACAGGGTTGCAGCTTGATGACATGCACACTTCTGCAGGTGTGGATATTTGAGCACTTCACATGCACCAGGCCTGTCGGCTTTCCGATGAGTACGGCTAGCGAGCGACCTAGGGTATTTGCCTATCCACTTACCAGAGAGTGGAGATTTGGGGATCTGCTATATTGGAGAGTGATATTTGATAGATTGACAGCCGAGGTGACAGTATGGAGACCATATTTGTGAATGCACAGATGGGATGGGATGGAGAGACAGTTAGCATGCTTACAGAGGAACCGCCTACTGCGAGGACGATATTCACATATCATAGTCCCATTCTACTTCGACCGAGTACGGAGGCAGTTTGGGCTAGAGCAGTGCGTTCCAGCCGATGTACCCATCTATACTCGACACTCATGAGTCCTTCCCAGACCTAGAGTAGTAGCGAGACCGATGATAGATGACATCGAGACTACAGATATAGAGGGATCCGATCAGGATGTGGTCATTGATTACTCTGCAGAGCCTGGAGCACAGCGCAGGTATCTCTCATGGTTTATGAGATCATACCCAGGGCCTATCTTTCCACCAGATCACCCGACAGGCCATCCAAGCCCATGGAGACATGGAGACCAAGATGAGGAGCAGGGATCCAGGTCGGAGGAGCCAGAGGAGGGAGAGGGTCATGAGGAGGCAGGAGATCCTGACCCACCCACAGGAGATCAGCCTAGTGCCGAGGTGGAGGAGGATTATGACACAGATAGAGATGAGGAGAATGAGGATGCAGGTGAGGATGCGGACGAGGATGAGGATGAGGATGAGGAGGAGGAGGAGGATAGAGATGATGAGGAGGAGTCAGATGCAGCTCCCCACCATTCAGGAGATGATACCATAGCCTTGGATCCTCCTCTTATTCCCCAAAAGGGGGAACATGAGGTGATACGGAGACCTGTTTCTAGTACGGGCCAGCCTACACCCATTGTGCATAGATTATTTGAGCGTGGGGAGCCTAGTAGTTCCCAGTCACAGATGCTACCATATCATGATCCCTACTAGCATGAGGGAGATCTAGGTATAGTAGGTTTATATTGATTGATTAATGTTTTGATGATATAGAATGGTACTAATACAAAAATCTATTCTACTGCTACAGCTAATGTGCAGGAGTGGCGTTCCCTGATTCAGCAAGCAGTGACAGACATTTCCACGATGGCACAGATCCCCAGTTCCTCACAGATTGCTTATAGGCCTCAGGGGAACGCAGGTCAACATGAGGACTTGTTTTCCCCATTCCAAGTATAGGTGGACATATGGAGGGAGAGAGAGAGAGTTCTATCGGAGAACCTTCAGCGGGCACAGCGAGATCTAGCAGCAGCTCAGGCCGAGGCTACCTCCTATCATGCCATCCTTATGGATAGGGATCGTAGGAGTTCCTCTCGGAGTCACTCATGGTCTATATCGCGCTATACACCTATGGGTCCACCTGCACGGCCGGATCAGGAGGGAGCATCTAGTCGTCACTCTACAGCCACCAACCCTAGGGATAGGAGATGATCTTATGATGTAGGATAGGTCACATTTTGGATGTATAGTGACCTATATTTGTATACGATCCACACACACACACACACACACACACACACATATATATATATATACATGCTTCTCTTTGTCTCAAATGTGTTATCTTTAATGCTTAAAACAATGTATATTTTGCTTTGATTAAATCTAATACATTTGGTAGATGTACATGTATGTTCAGGATTTAATTTCCATGTGATTGATTTCTCAATGCTCCATGATTAAATTGATACATGTGTGACTTAATTAAAATATTTAATCAAGTACTACATTGATGATAGGGAAGAAATATGCCTTAAGTCTAAGAATCATATAACTAATGTGATTTAATTTTGAACTTAAACACAACATGATACGATTCCACTTAACACATAAAGACATTGTGCAATATGCTAGCATAATGGAAATGTAAATCTTTTACAATTTACATAAATGAATTCAAGACAAACTATAAAGTAAAGAAACACGCTTGTCAAGAACGAAGCAATATAGATTAAACACCATATCATTTAACTCTATTTTGCTCTAATTAGGATATACTAACATATTACCCAATGTTGAAGAACTGAAAAGAAGATAGATGAAATGAAAGATAAGAAATGAAAAATTAAGCATAATATCTACGCAAGTGCATAGCATTGATAGGTTCTTTAAGAGGTGTACCGTCTACATCCGCTATTTTCTAAGCACCTGATCCATAATCTTCAATAACGATATATGGTCCAAGCCAATTAGGACTAAATTTTCCCTTTTCTACAGGTAAGGCATTCACATTGCGTTGATTCTCATAGAGGACTAAGTCACCTACTGAGAAGGAACGTTGAATAACCTTATCATTATAGCTTCATTGTAAAGTTTTGTGATACGCTTGAATATGCTCAAGAGCATTTATACGTTGTTCATCAAGCATCTCAAGCTATTGAAGTCGTTGTTCTCTATAAGAGTCATCATCTACTATACCTTTGAGAGAAACCCTAAGTGATGGAATCTCTAACTCTAAAGGCATAATAGCGTCAGCACCATAAACAAGATTATAAGGGGTAGTTCTTGTAGCAATTCGTACACTCATTCGGTAGGCCCAAAGAGCATAGATTAGCTGATTACTCCAATCCTTACCATGCTTATTCATGATTTTGTGAAGAATTTGTTCAATTATCTTATTGGATGATTCGGCTTGACCATTTGATTGAGGATAGTATGGTGTAGAAAATCGATGTTTGATATGATACTTCTCGAGGAATTTCTTCACGTCCTTGTTCTTAAATGATGTCCCATTATCTGAGATTATAGTGGAAGGTATCCCGAATCAAGAAATAATGTTTTCTAGAAGAAATTGACAAATCACTTCAGCAGTAGTAGAGTAAAGGGGAATAGCTTCTACCCACTTCGTAAAGTAATCTGTTGCGGTTATAATGAAGGTGTGTCCTTGAGATGAAGGAGGAGAGATTTTACCAATGAGATCCAAACCCCATGCGGAGAAAGGCCAAGAAGCTACTTGAGAACGAAGTTCTTGGGCAGGAGCATGAATCAGATTATTGTGTTGTTGACATTGATGACATTTCTTAACAAATGAAAAAGAATCCTTCTGCATAGTTTTCCAATAGTATCCCATACAAAGAAATCTTTGAACCAAGGATTTGCCTCCAAAATGCCCCCCACAGGCACCTGAATGTGCCTCTTCAAGAGCAACAAGGATTTCCGATTTGTTAAGATAGCGAAGGAGAAGACCATCATAACCCCTTCGGTAAAGGACATTAGAAAGAATGATATATCTAGCAGACAGCTTGCGGATTCTAGCCCTAGTGTTCCTATTGGCAGAATCAAGAAAGGTACCATCGGTCAGATATCTTACGATATGCGAATACCATTCATCTGAGTCTATAAAGTCACAACATGTTACCAAGCTAGAATCATCTACAATAGCTGGAGAAATAAGGTTGTGAATAACAAATTTAAGATCAACCACAGGGTCCTCTAAAGATACAAGAGAAGCCACACATGCCATTGCGTCCGCATGTCGATTATCTTTTTGAGGAATAGGTTCCATGGTATAAGAATCAAATTTTTGTAATAAAGAGATAGCAAGGTCTTTATATTGTGATAATTTGTCTTGTTTTGCTTGATACAGTCCTGTTACTTGTCTTATAATCAATTGAGAATCTCCATAAATATGTATGTGCTTTATATTCAGAGCTAAGGCTGCTTTTATTCCCGCTATAAGAGCCTCATACTCAGCAATGTTATTGGTACACAGGAAATTTAGACGATAGGATAAGGGAATGGATTTCCTTGTAGGAGAAATCAAAACAACACCTGCCCCCGATCCCGTACGACACTTAGAACCATCAAAGTATAACTCCCAAGTTTCATCTTTCTTTATAGAAAGAATGAAGTCATCGGGGAAAGACTCAGAATTAGGGAAGGAGAAAGGTGAAGGGGCCTCAACTAAGTGATCGGTCAATGCTTGCCCTTTAATTGCTCTTTGTGAAACAAATTTAAGGTCAAATTCAGTTAACATCATAACCCACTTAGCTAGGCATCCTGATAAATCAGTTTTAGAGAAAAGATGCTTCAAAGGATCAAACTTTACCATGACGTGGACTTCTGAATTTAAAAGATAATGTCTCAATTTCTGAGTCGCAAACACCAAGGCCAAGCATTGTCTTTCTATCACAGAGTATCAGGTCTCATAATCGAGTAAGGTATGACTTATGTAATAAACCAGACATTCCTTACCATCTTTATCATGTTGTGCCAACAATGCTGTGAGAGCATGAGAAAAAGCAGCTGTATACAGAAAAAAGGGTTTAGAAGGTTCGGCAGGTTGAAGAATAGGAGGACTAGCCAAATACACTTTTAAATCTTCAAATGCTTGCTGACAATCTTCGTTCCATTGAAAAGTAATATCCTTTTTGAGAAGTTTAGTAAAAGGAAAGGTACGATCCACAAGTTGAGATACGAACCTACGAATAGCTTGAATCTTTCCTTGTAAGCTTTTAAGTTGAGACACATTTCTAGGAGGTGGTATGTTGACAATAGCATCTATTTTCTTAGTGTCCACCTCAATCCCACGATGCAAAACTATGAATCCTAATAATTTTCCACTATCCACACCAAAAACACATTTTCGGGGATTCAAGCGCATGTGATATTTACGAATTCTTTCAAAGATTTGACGAAGGATTTTAATATGATCTATACGAAAAATGGATTTGGCTAAAATATCATCAACATAATCCTCTAAAATCTTATGCATATAATCATGAAAGATAAGGGTCATCGCTCGTTGATAAGTTGCACCAGCATTCTTAATTCCAAAAGGCATCATTATCCAACAAAACGTACCCCAAGGAGTGGTCAAAGCAGTTTTGAATTGATCTTGAGGGTTAATGTAAATTTGATTGTATCCTGAAAAACCATCCATGAAGGATAACAAGGCATGTCCTGCCATAGAATCAACTATCATGTCAATGTTTGGAAGAGGGAAATCATCTTTTAAAGAAGCCTTATTTAAATCTCGAAAATTGGTACACATTCTTATTTTATTATCTGGTTTAGCCACAACGACAATATTTGAAATCCACGGGGAATAATCAATAGGGCGGATAAATCTAGCCTCCAATAATTTTTCAATCTCAGCCTTAACAAGCAGAGCCACCTTGGGATTCATTTTTTCAATCTTTTGTTTCACGGGCTTAGCATCGGGAACTAAGACAATATTATGAGTGACAATCTTAGGATCTATACCAGGCATGTCAGAGTATGTCCAGGCAAAGATCTTGGGGAATTGATGCAATAAATCTTCATATTGTTTTTGTTCCTCTTCATCCAAACATTTTCCAATTTTAATGACTTTTTCTTCATTGCAAGGATCCATCTAGATAGTGCTCCTCCCTTGGGGTTGGGTATGATTTCATGTTGTTTTCATGTCCTTGCATAAGCTTCAATACATCACTTATTCATGCTTTAGATCACTTTGCATCTTGATTTAGAGCATTTACATTATCATTTACAAGCAATTAGGGTTTACTTTCTAGGTTGTTCTAGTTTGCTTATTTGCATTTTAGGATCTTGCACACACACAAGGTCTGCACACACAATACATTTTACAATACAACTTGGCTATTCGTGGAGGTGGAAATCACCAAAGCGGGGGTTTGACTAAGGCAAAACCCTATATAGCCACCCACCATACCCTTTTCAGATATAAGTGCAGGTTTCAGAACTCGAACGACGCCGCAGGTTGCAGATCCGGGAGAAGCAGACTGAAACCGACCTTCCGACCAAATTGCAGAGCAAAAGACCAGGACAGGGGCATGGGGTGCCCTGGTCCTACCAGGATAAGGGTGTTGGGTGCCCTGGTCCTTAGGACAGAGGCGTTGGGTGCCCTGGTCCTTGGGACAGAGGCGCTGGGTGCCCTGGTCCTCCTGACAGATAGCATTTCTGACAGTTTCCCAGAGTGCAAGACAATAGTTTCAGGTGCAGTTTCCAGCACAGTATCAGGACAGTGGCGCCCGCGCCCCCGTCCCGAACATTTTCAATCAGATTTTGACTCTGGGTACGCATCTGCATTCTTGTTTTTTCCTTGTGTTTACAGTCGTTCCTTGTTTAATCTCAATTCTGCAATCTTGTTATTAGTTCATACATGCATTTTGGGATTAGGACTTGAACTTGCATCATTTTATCTTTCAATTACAAAAAAGGAATAGAAATCCTAATAGGTAGCCCATGGATCTCTCTTTCTTAAAAAGAAGTAGTCAATTGTGTGATACCTATAGGCTCTTTCGTATTCCGTAATGTGTGTCAAAAGGTAGGATTAGGGCATGTTAACCTAGTCTCGCTTTTTCCCCTACATATTTTGGTGAACGCGACGTGAATCTATCATTGCTTTCTCTTGCATTGCATTTGTTAGATCTAGATCTAGATTTAGTGTGTTTTCATTTCATTTCCATAAAAGAAAAAAAGAAAAAAAAGAGTGTGTTTCTTTGCATTGTGTGTTTAAATTTTATGCAACCTTTATTTCAAAATGTCAGACTTTTATTTGCAAGATGTTCATGTTTATGATGATTATTATGAGTATAGCCAAGATGAATTAGATGAAGCTTTAGATGAGTTTTTGAACCCTAAAGATGCCAAACCTTCATTTTACCAAAGACTCATAAACCTTATTACTATGCCATTTCGTTGTGATGAGAAAGATAAGTCGAATGGTTCCTCTCAAGGGTACATTCCTATCAACTCTTCCACTGAATCTAATAACATGGTTGTTTTCAATAATCCCCTCTATGAAGAGATATCTCCTTTTGAATCAAAAGATAAACCTTTTGATAGCTATGATCATACTTTGTTGGATGATGCTCTTGATGACTTTGTGGCTTTATCGAAATCTTTAAACAAGAACAAGACTTCTAAATTGGTTAACATGATAAACCTGAATGGGCATAATAAGCCTCTCTTTGAAGTCCAAGGTGCTTATCCTTCTCCCACCTTTCAAGTTCCTAAATCACCTCTCCTTACTGTCCAAGGAGGGTATGATCATGATTCCTTTCTTACTCCGAATAAACCAATCATCACTGTGCAAGGAAGAAAACCTATAAGTCCTTATAGTTACGCCAAGCAATTAACTAGAGAGAGTTATCATGCGGTTGCCCATACTTATCACACCAGAAATAATAGGCAGCCTAATCCTCCCCCTGTTATTCCAGTTTCTCTTCCTAATCCTCAACCAATTCTTCCACAAGCTCCCCGTATTTCACAAGTTATGGGTAAGGAATATGATCTCATAGAACAACTTAAAGCTACCCCTGCTAAGATATCCCTCTGGGATTTGATTCAAACTTCTTCCGCTCATCATGGAATGTTACAAGATGCCTTGAAAGATTTGAATGTTCCTAAAATTTCAGGAAAAATGTCCGGGACCATGTGCACTCCGGGCGCCACGGTCCCGACAACTTTTCACCAAATTTTTAGGGTCGTCGGATATGATGATTTTAGAGAGAATCCCGAAGTTACAGGTGATTTCAAGATGTTTTGACCCCCAAAACCAAGCCCCCAAGTTCAAAATAGGACTTAATTAGGGTTTTTGATTGAAAATGAAAAGGGCACACTTTAACGAAAGGGCCCAACTTTATGATGTGGAGGACGATGAAATAGGACCTTAGACCTAATTAATTTGATTAATTAAGTGCTAAAGGAGAAATGCAATGCAAAATGTAAAATGCACCAAGGCGGGTGCTAAACTAGGTGTGAAATTGTACCACCCTAGCAAGTGCGTACAATTTACGACGCTACACATATATTTTCTTTGAAACTCTAAATATCATATATGAACTCATCAATTTTGTAGCATAAATACAATAATACACCCAAGTGTACATATAAGTGAATCACAATAACTTCATTCATCCCATAGGAGCCAACCCTCCTAAAGAAAGAAGGTGATAATTAAAGAGATATTGAGTGAATAAGACAAAGAATAAGGTATAGAAGCATACCAAAATTTACTTAAAACCTTTTGAACAAGATAGACAAGGAAATTTTCAATTCTCTTCACATATTTCTTAAAGAGAAGAAAAAAAATGAACAGATCAACATAAATTATGGTCAAGAATATGTAACAAAATATCGAATCACTACAAGCAAGGGTTGGACCAAAAGAACACTTATGAGGATGTTCTTATTATTCTACTAGGCACTTAATTAGTTTTTTAGTATTTTGTATCACACTTCATTGTGATTAGCATGTGGTACTTAAACATTGTGTGAGAAATTGGATTGAATTTATTATGATTTTAGTCCTCTTCTACTCCATCAATTGATAGCTAATGTTGCAAGTGTGACTCTATATTTTGGGTCATAAGAATATTTTTCCAATAAATTAAATGTTCACTATACAATTCACAAAAAGTATATTTAGACAACTAAAATTGACACATCATCATTCCAGCTCATCTATTGTCATTTTATTTCTAATTAATCATTTGTATTTGATTAATTATTTTATTTTATTTTCTTTCTAAAATTAATTAAATAGTAAAATTTATTATTGATTCCTATTTCTAGTATTTTCTCTGTATCATTTTTCTATAAGCTCCCCTAGGTAAATAAATCTCTATCTCACCCCCATCTAAAAAATCAATAAACACTAGAATATTTAATTAATTAAACACCTAAGAAGAATTAATTAATATCCTTAATCATTTGTCCATGCCTAATAATAAATATTCAAATATTTATGTTCTCAATTTCTCAAGTAGGTGCATATGTCATATTACTTGTACACTTGCAATACTTAAGGCATAGGAGTTATTTTCACATCCCTCAAAAAAAATACTTTTTAGATCCTTACCATCCACTCTATCCAAGACACATGTCACTCACCCTTGATTCCCCTTGAATCATGGAGAGACGCTGAGTTCCTAAATTACAACCATGAAACTTGTTCTCTTCTTATGCCCCCAGTCCTCTCAAGCCGTGAGAACCTTTGGTCTCTCCAACTAATCTTGGCCCTCTATTTTCTCACACAAAAATCTATAAATTTGTTGCAAACCAATCCATTTGAACGAAATTCTTAGATGTTATACATTTTTGTATTGTCATTATGAGAATTTAATAGTATAGTCTACCCAATCTATATCCTTGGATATTAATATCATAGCTTGGTGCATTGATAAGGCACAGTGGACAAAAATATTTTGTATGCTTTCATTATATTAATTTTCTTTTGTTCTGACTAAATTGTGTGTCCATGTGAGCTATATTGGTTAACTTCATGCTTTAATTGTCTATGTATAGTCATATTTTTGTGTATATAGCACATATAATCTTAATCCTAAATATGCACAAATGGTTTAACATCAAAACTGATGGAATCTATCACACACTCACACACAAAATCATATCTTATCTTTGATCACAATTGGACACACTAATATGTGCCCCAATATTCAATATCTTGGTGAAAAATCTCCCCTATAGTTGACATTACATGTTGTTGATAAGTGAATTCATTGTCTCATTTACACTCATCATGAATGTAAAAACTATAATCATGAGCTTGATTTCTTTTGTTACATGGTGTTTTTATTTAAAGCTTCAGTATTATTTCTTTTGAATGAGTCTTTCAATGACATAATATACACTTTCTCTAGCCTAGAAAATTTTATAGTTTTCCATAAACGTAGCTAATAGAGATAATATGTAACCAATAAATAGAGGCTAAACTTGTTATTTGACTCCTAAATGGATGATATGATGATGTTCCTATGGTTTGTTTAAATATCCTTCAACTTTGTCTCATCTATGCATTTTCAAGGCAAGAAGTGTCATGTTAGTAGAGGTTGTAAGTTGTGTTGAGTGTTTTGACAAGTTGAAGTTGTGAATACAATCATTTTCCTTCAAGCAATTATTGAATTTAAAAATTTCCTAT